>NC_137782.1:1215614-1220614 GCF_963455305.1 Plecotus auritus | reverse complement strand
CACACCCCTGCCCCCCAGACACGCCCAGCCTCCCGTTAACCCCCCCCCAGAGCAGCCCCTTGTGAATAAACATTTCTTACTGATTTCAGAGAGAGTAGGCGGAGATGGAGAAGAACATCGATGAGAGAGAAACATCCACGGGCTGCCTCCTGCACGCCCCCTACTGGGTGGGGATCCAGCCCAAAGTCCAGGCATGTGCCCTGATGGGGCGTCGAACCCGTGACCTCTCCGTGCATGGGTCAGTGCTCAACCACTGAGCCCACCAGCTGGGCCTTTGCTGCAGATAAGGGCCCTGCGCTGTCCTGTCGGATCCCCCAGCGTCCGTAGTTTCCCGTAGAGCTCAGTCTTGGGGATGCGCCCGCTGAGAAGCGGAGGCAGACTTGCACGGGCTGCGGCATCCCCGTTGGCAGATGGGAGCGCTGCCTTGAAGGGCTTTCTGAAACCTGCGTGGATGGCGTGGGCTCTGCCGCTGGACGGCCCTCTGGTGCCGGGTGTGGACTAGGCTGTGTGTGACACTCCTGGGTGGGGGGGGGGGGGGGGACGAGAAGAGGTCGCTGGCGGCCGGAATGTGTGCCGTGTGGCCTGTGGCTGATGCGTGGAGCCAGGTAAACACACGGGGGGTTCTTTGTGGTGTCGTGGGGCAGAGAGCGCGGTGTCGCCCGAGGAGGAAGGGCCGGCGGGCGACGTGCGGTGTCTTGGGCACAGGTGCGGGATCCCGCGACTCATAAATCCAAGCGGCTGTTGGAAGCACCAGGGAACGGCCTTCCGGAATCTCCTTGGCGTGTTCTCCAAGCCGGAGCCCGGTGGCAGGACACATCCCTCCGTCGTGTGTATGCAGCTGGGCCTGGGATTGAGTGACACCCCCTCGGCCCGGCCCGCGGGTCGCCCAGAACTGCGCTGCTGGAGCACCGAGCGCCCCGGAGAGCAGGACTCCTGGCGAGCGAGCATCAGGCGTCACGCATGTGCCGTGCGGTCTCGGGAGGAAGCGCCGGGGGACCAGGCGGAACGGCTCACACTTGACAGTCGGGCCTGGGGGACCGTGGGGGGCCGGGGCTGCTGCTGTCAGCAGCTCCAGCCGCGCGCACAGGCTGAAGACGCCTCCGCCGGGATTGAATTACCGGAGACTTCTGGCCGTGCTTTCGGTATAATTGAGAGCACAGAGGGGGCCCGATTCGGCGGCCGTCTGATGTGAAGGTGAAGACAAGAGCCTGCGGGGCTCTGTCAGAGTTATGGGCCCGCTCAGCCCGACTTCAAAAACCCTAATTCCCAGAAAAGCGCACCGGGCCGGGTTGCTTACCTGAATATAAAAGATTTACTTTCCCTGAGTCATTGAACACACAGCCATGTTAATTGCATGTCGAAAAGGAAGAGAAGCTAGAAGGAGGGTGTCCTGAAGGAGGGCGCGGGGTGAAGGGAGGCCTCGGGGTGGGGTGCGCGTGGGAAAGGGATGCTGGCCCATGCCGGCCGTGACCGCCGCCCGTGGCCACACGCGCACGCAGAGGTGTGTCCTTTGGAAAGGGCACGGCTCGGTGTTGGTTGCTCTCCCTGTTGGAAAGGAGTGCATCCCTCCTCTGTGTCCTGGACGCGGGCTGTGTCGGGTGTGCTGTGTGTAAACGTCGAGGGGGGTGGGACTGCTGTCGCTTGCACAAGGAGAAGTTAGCGTGGAAGCTGCCAGCTGGACCTCCGATGCCACTTTGAGCAGGGATGGTGAGCTGAGCGGTGGAGGGTACAAAGGGGGGGGGCGCCTCTCCCTTTCTTTTCGCGTGTAGTCTGACTCAAGGGTTTCTCTGCTGTGGGAGCAGCCAACCATGACTGCTTCTACCGTGGCTCGGGCAGAAATCTCCCGAGGCGTGCCCCCCCCCGGAGCCCCCCAATAAGAAAACATTGCTACCCCGCGTGCAGCTGAAGTTAAACTCGTGGTGACACACAGGGCCGTTACACTTTTCCTAATTCCTTTCCTTGCAAAAACGTCAAATGTATGATAAAAATGAAGCCTTCTTGGCTTGGTAGCCTCTGCTCGGACCCATGTACCGGCACAGGGGAGAGTGGTGTGCAAAGGAGAGGCGTTTGCACACGCACATCTGAGGAATGAGAGGAGAGGTGTTTGCACACGCACATCTGAGGAATGCAGTGTCCCTTTCACGCCCACAGAGCCTCGTCCCGGGCTGCCGTCCTGCCCCACCTCACACCTTGCACATCTTCCGGCATCTTCCGTCCGAAAGCGAATGAACCCGCTGCAGGGAGCGCCGGGCAGGCACAGGGCCACCCATGCGTTTGCCAGTCAAGCAGCTCCTTCCCTTAACAGCTCCCACCTCGGGCTTTGGGGGGACATACCAGCCCAGAACAGGCACCCGTTGTTCGCGCCCTTCCCCGTGGCCAGCAAGCGGGGCTTCCCAGCTGGGACTGACCCTGTCGGCCATGGCTACGCCGTATGTTACTTGGGCGAACGAGAGTGCCCACGGTTTCAGCTGCATTGCTGGATTTCGGTCTTTCTGCCCCGCCTTCCTCACACCCTCCTCCTGGGCCCCCCTAACCATTTATAGCGAAAGGACGGCTCTTCTCTCAGCCCAGACCTGCAGGCCCTGCTCAGAAAAGACCCTCCTCGCACGTTGGGAGGGAAACACACACTCACACACATGCACACTCTCTCACTCACACACGTGCACACACACTCATACACTCACCCATTCACGTATACATGCGCACACACATACTCAAGCACTCACTCATGCACATGCACACTCACTCACACACATGCACACTCACACACATGCACACTCTCTCACTCACACACGTGCACACACAACTCATACACTCACCCATTCACGTATACGTCCGCACACACACACTTAAGCACTCACTCATGCACATGCACACTCACACACATGCACACTCACACACATGCACACTCACACACATGCACACTCTCACACACACATGCACACTCACTCATACACCCATTCACGTATACATGCGCACACACACACTCAAGCACTCACTCATGCACACTCACGCACATGCACACACACACTGAAGCACATTCACGCACATGCACACACACTCACGCATTCACGTATATGTGTACACACACACGCACACACGCATGCATACACACACTCTTCCTGGGCTGGGACAAGCCCCCTCCCTGCAGCACAGCCCCCCAACCCCTTCCCATGCCGTCCCTCCCGCTCTGCAGGCTTCCTGTGAGGAGGCTGCGCGAGGCTGTGGGCCTTGGGGTCGGTCAGAGGCTGTCACCTGGGGCCGGGACACGGCCACGGTGTGCGCAGCGTTACCACGGGCGTCCTGTTCCAACTGCCTTGTGTCTTAACAACAAAGCCCCCGTGAAACTCAATAAAATTACCAATTTCACAGTTGGTTTTCCTCCCGCTCTGCTCGGCAGCCTCCCGCCCCCGGCCTGCCTGCACGCACTGCGGGGGACGGTGTTGGACCAAGCCAGCAGCAGGTGCTGCACGGGGCTCGGGCTGAGCCCGGCTGGTCCTCCTTCTCACGAACGGTTCCAGCACCTTCCACGCCCCGGAGCCGTCGCTGCCCGGGAAAACCCCGCTGTCGGTTCATTAGCACGGAAGGAAGGCTGTTGCCTGCACGGCTGACCGGGCGGCGCGGTTCCGTCTGATTCGGGCCGCGCTCGCCTTGCGCCGGACACACGCGGGTCCGTTTCGCTCCTCCGACTGCGCGGCGTTTTCTCCTTTGATGGTATCGACTGCGCTGACTTCAGCGATTTAAAATCAATCAGAGCCACGGGCCTGTTACATAAACCTCGGCTGGTTGCTTGGAAGCAGGCATTCTGGACCTAACTCCGCTCTTAACGAGCTGGGTGATCCCGGATTCTAGTCGCTCCTGTTTCTTTCCAATTAAAAAATAAATAAAATTGAGACGGGACGACTGAGAAAACTTCGTACAAGGGCCGTTTTTTATTTTTGGAGTAATAGTTAGAACAGGGGTGGGCAAACTTTTTGACTCTCAGGCCACAATGGGTTCTTAAACTGGACCGGAGGGCCGGAACAAAAGCATGGATGGAGTGTTTGTGTGAACTAATATAAATTCAGAGTAAACATCATTACATAAAAAGGGTACGGTCTTTTTTTTTATTTCAATAGTTTTATTCATTTCAAACATTTTAACAAGAATGTAAACACTAATTATTATAATTTGAAACTTCAAAAAATGGAGGAATCATAGCACAATAACATACCTTATATTGAAGATGGCAAAGGCAAAATAAAATATTGCCTAACAAAGGAAAGGTACAAAAGCCTTTCAAATTTAACTTAAATATAATAAAATAATGTAAAACTAAAACAAATAGAAAAGAACAAAATGTATAAACAGTAAATTAAACATTTTCTTTAGTGCAACTTCCAAATTATGCCCGGGACGTAGATGTAGATGGCAGTGTAGACTGGGTTGAAAGGTTTTTGGTCTTTAAAACATCCACTTCAGTGGGAACAGTGTTGTTGGTCTCCTTTTTAGCTAATGCTCTGATCCTGTGCTCTCCAGGGGCGTGTCTCCCTCCATCACCACGATACCGTGTCTCCGCATTCCCAGGGTGATGTCGGGGACGCGTCCGCGGGCATTCCAAGGAGCCTCTGGAAGATGGAGAGGTTGTTCCTTCTACTGAATGGGGATATAAATCCGCCCACTCAGAAGAAGGAGCTGCGGCCGTGTTTCCCGACGTTGCCATGTTAACACTGCTGCTGGTGAAGGAGCGGAGGGGAGAGCAAGAGAACCCTCCGCTCTTTCGGCTCCGCGGGCCGGATAGAACAGCCGAACGGGCCGGATCCGGCCCATGGGCCATAGTTTGCCCACGGCTGAGTTAGAATAAGTAGTGGATATATGCGAAGGCTCCGGTGAGTCGGACCTTAGCCCAGTCCACCCTGCAGGGCTTGCCAGCTGCAAACTGCACATCTGACGCCTGCCCGCTGTGGGGTGCCGCCTAAGGCACTGAACCTACATGATGTGAAGCAACCGGCTCTGCGATG
>NC_137782.1:993114-1210614 GCF_963455305.1 Plecotus auritus | reverse complement strand
GCTGCCCTGGGTGCACAGCGAGGGGGCCGGGGCGGGGGGGGGCAGGGGCGCCACGTCCCTCGTCCAAAGCCGCGTTGCTGGGCCCGGCCTGGCTTAGCGGGGCCTGGGCGTGCACGGACTCCATCGCATGTGTACAACGGCCGGAGCGTTAAGGCCATTTGTCTCCAGTCCTGCTCACGGTCCGCAGTGGTTTGCTCTCCAGGTGAATGCCAGGTGGACCAAACCTCTCGGAGATTCACCGGCAGCATCAGCGCCCCCCAAGCCCCAATCCGGCCCCTGGCTGTCCACAGGTGGGGGGGTGCTTACTCACAGCCCTGCGTGTCTGTCTGATTCTGTGGCTGCTTTCCTTGTTCGGCGGCAGTCATGTGACCTCCTGCCTTACCCGCCTCCTTCCGGTCCTTCCCTGGCGGGAATGGAGGGGCTCTGCCCGACCCCATTGGATCACACTGCCCTCGCCCCTGCCCCGGAGAGGCCTGGCTCCGGGGTCTCCCGTTTGGGGCAACAGAGCAGATACCTGTACTCTGAGGAAAATACAAACTGTCATGGCCCGGCCCATGTGGCTCCGTGGTTGAGCATCGACCTACGAACCAGGAGGTCACGGTTCGATTCCCGGTCAGGGCACAGGCCCGGGTTGCAGGTTCAACCCCCAGTGGGGGGCGTGCAGGAAGCAGCCGATCCATAGTTCTCTTTCAGCATCGATGTTTCTCTCTCTCCCTCTCCCTTCCTCTCTGACATCAATGAAAATATTTTTTAAAAAACTAGCCTGGAAGCAGCTGTTTAGCTCACTCCGTAGAAGAGGCCCCGCCCCGCCAGGAGAGCCGAAATGGGGGAGGCCCAGGCCCTCGGTCACATGGAACCCTTTCTGGTGCCTGTGCCCCCAGCGCCACCGCTGCCGCATCGCTGACCTCTCGGTGTGCAGAGGTGAGCGGGGCCGGCCGGGCAGAGCCCTCTGACGCAGGCTGGACACAGCCGGCCTCCGCCCGCCCGGTTCTCCCCCAGCTCCTCGGCATGTGCTTAGCTGCCCGGGAGGTCCTCTTTTATTTTTCTCTTTGGCATTTTCTCCTCTTCTTAGCTTACCTCGTTTCCGCTCCTATGTTTCCAGCCTCTTACACTGTTTCACGGAGCTTCCGCTTTGGTGTTTTAGTGAGTTCATACATGACGACGTTTCCTTCTCCTCGGAAGACTTGTTTCCTAATAGTCACGGAGTAAAGATACGGAAGAGCTATTCCTATTTGTTCTTTGAATAACCTGTCTCTTTCCCCTGATCATTGCCAATTTGGAAGATGCAGTCAGGTGTGAAGAAAAATGAGTTACTTACAGCCCCAGCTCTAAGAGCCCAATGACAACATTTCCATGTACATTCTGCAAGTGTGCTTCTGCGTTCTGTTTGCACGTGCATTTCTGCACATGCACATGCACTTCACGTACGCATGTGACCTGACTGCAATGCAGTATCCGTGTTCCCTGCCCGTCTTACTAATACGTAACGCACACATTCACATGCCATTAAGTCTGCTTCAAAGATAGCCGGTGTGTAACATGTAACGAGTGCTTCTTGTTTGTCGGTGTGTTCTCGATACATACAGTCGTTCACGTAGCTGCACTGCACCCGGTCTGTGAGACAGGTACTCCTCCTGTTTTATGTCTGGGGAAACGGAGGCACTGAAGAATGCCCGGACTTACCCAAGGCCACAGCGCGGGGTCTGCGGGGGCAGCATGAGGCGCTCGGACCGCATGAGGCCGCAGAACGCGCTCCTGTGCTGGGCTCTGCGCGCTGGGCTGACGCACGGGACGTGCACAGAGGCTGGCGTGGCCGTTCTCAGTGGCTGCTGATGGACTGTTCCTCCAAACAGCATTGCAGTGAACATTCTCCTCCCAGAACTCCAGGGTTCCCTCCGTGATCTCCTTAGGATAAGTCCTTAGGAGCAGCAGAGTAGGAGAACATTTTTAGTAAGTACGTTTTTATTGACTTCAGAGAGGAAAGGAGAGGGAGAGAGAGAGAGAGAAACAGCCACGATGAGAGAGAATCATGGATCGGCTGCCTCCTGCACGCCCCACACCTGGATCGAGCCCACACCCTGGGCACGTGCCCTGACCAGTAATCGAACCATGACCTCCTGGTTCATAGGTCAACACTCAACCAACTGAACTCATAGTCCAGGGCACACGTAGCCTGTATATTTACGTTGTGATGTATAGAAAGGACACTAGCTGCACCGTAACATTGCAACAGTCCGTAGACGGAGCACATCCGCTTGCCTGAAGGGCGGCTACAGACATCATACAAAACGTAAGCCAAGACCTGCATGGACTGAGCCAGGTCCAGTCCTTCCTCTTGGCGCCTTGGACTTCAAGTGGCTTCCTGTATGTGGGGTGTGCACACGTGTGGTTTGCACCTCTGCTGTAAGGAGGTAAGGGAGCCTGAGGAACCGTTTCTTCTTCAGTGGAGGACGTGGACATGCAGACTTCTATGCCTGGAACCCCACGCAGGGTGCACAGACGTGCCGGAGGGACGGTGGCCCTGGTTGTCGATGGGAACCGACTGTCCATCTGCTCTGCCGTGCTAACCGAAACTCTGAGCTAGTCCCTGGCATCGTACCTGCTAAAAGGGTTTTGGTGTTCTTCCGGTTCACCTTCGCTGAGCTTGCCCAGTAGTATGTGGCCCCGTTCCCCTGAAATAGATGTTCTTTTTCAAAGACTTAGCCTGTCTCGCTCTCCTGTGCCTGGCCACCCCAACCCACCTGCGGTCCTGTTTGGGTTACTTACAAGTGGTCTCACGGAGGTACATAATGTTACCGCCATTGTTTCGTTAAATGTCAGAGTGTCAGAGAGCAGATAAAATGCCTTCTTCTCCCACTACGTGGGGTGACATTGATGCCCTAGTTCAGCCTTGGGCAAACTACGGCCCGCGGGCCAGATCCGGCTGTTCTATCCGGTTCTCTTGCTCTCCCCTCCGCTCCTTTACTTTGAATTTATATTAGTTCACACAAACACTCCATCCATGCTTTGGTTCCGGCCCTCCGGTCCAGTTTAAGAACCCATTGTGGCCCTCGAGTCAAAAAGTTTGCCCACCCCTGCCCTAGTTTATAATGGAATGTGCCCATTGATTGATTGATTGATCGATCGATGGGCTAACACTCCGGAAGCTCACCTTTGCCCATGTTGCTCCTTGTACCTTACGTCCACCTCCGGCCTCTTCAGAACCCTCACCCTTTTCTTGGCATCGAGTCGCATCAGGATTTGACGTATGTCATCACCTCTTTCTGGCCGTCTCTTGGGAAAATCCTGGGTCCACCCTCCATGTCAGCTGACCAATCCGGGCGGTAACTCGCGCAGAAACACGGATCGTATCCCCAGTAGCCATTTCTGAACTTGTGTAGAGATTAGCAGCCTCAGGCCACAGCCTGCTCCTGATTTAATCCTTGCTTGAAGCGTTTTAGAAATAGAGCCTTTCCAGAAAGAGGTCATTTTCACTTCGGGACTTTTTCCTCCACGGCTTGAACCACGAGGAAGCCAAGGATCCTTGCAACCTCGGACTCCCGCCTGTACTCCCGGGAACTGCCCGAGGGCCGGGCCAGCCGCGTCTGGGAGGTGCTGGCTGTTTGGCGGGGACAACAGACCCAGCACTAGGCGTTTGCTCTTTGTTTCTCCCATCGCCTCCCTGTTGCTATGACTCCTCTCACCGCCCAGCCCTGGTTCCCTGGCCCCATCGCCTTCGGGCTGGACAGACGGGGTTCTGTAAGGGCTGCAGCGCGTGCTGGGGAGGTTGGAGAGACGGTCACTTCCGTGGGAGCGGTGCAGAGCCCGTGGCGGGAGGAGGAGCAGGGTGGGTGACGGCCCCGGGGGAGCGTGCAGTCCTGGGAGAGCCTTCGGAGAGCCAGACAACGCAGCTGCCTGGGTGGAGGCTGAGCTCTTGGTGAAGCGCGTCAGATGTCTCAGGGGGAAGCACGGTCCCCACAGCGTGGGGGACTCTGTGGAGACGTCGCCCGCCGTCTCCCGGGGCCATCGGGGTTCACACCAGGAGGGTTTGATCCGAAGGCCTCGCCCGAGTGGGACCGTGCGGTGCTGCAGGACACGGTCGTACCACAGGGTCCTGTGAATCGCGGGCCCTAAACCCAAGTGGGGAGAGCCACAGGCGCTCCATTCCAACCCGGAGCCATGGTGTCGGCTCCTCCTCCTCCCGGGACAGAGCGCAAGAGGAAGGGGGCGGGCGGGCAGCCTTCCCAGGACCTCACAGGTCAGGGCCTGATGGGACTTTGAGGGACGGGATAGGATCGGCTTTGGTTAGAGGATGGCGGCAACATGACCTGCATCTGTATGACCAAGTGGATTACCTAAAACATGAGAAGGTTACGCGGGCCTTGACCGGTTCGCTGACCACCTCTGCTCCCTCAGCAGCGTTAGGACGGACTTAGCGATAGCACCACATGGACCAAAATGTGCTTATTACTGAACGTAGTCATCAGCACTTTTTTAAAAGGTCACGTTTAAAATGTAAGAAAGCATCTCTGGTCTTAACCGACCGCTTTACCATTTGTAGGTAATTTTTTGTGGCATTTTAAAGTTTAAATTTAATTTTTTAAAATTTATCTTTATTGTTGGAAGTATTACAGATGTCCCCTCCCCCCCTCTCCCCCCCTCCCCCCGGTCCTCACCACCCTATTGTCTGTGCCCATCCCTGGGTTATGCGTATGTGCATATGCGTTCTTTGGTTAATCTCTTCCTACCCATCTTCCCCCCTTCCCTCTGAGAGTCCCATCGTTTCTGTTAGAAGACAGATACCTACCCATTTTTCAGTGTTTGGAGGCATTTTGGTCAGATTTCAATGAGACGAACTTCCATATAATTGTCCCCGAGACCCTTGTAACTGTTCATTTTAAGCTTATCTCTGGTAACTGCACTATTTTCAATACTAATGTCAGCAAAGTATTGATATAGTCAAGGGTACATGTAAAGGTAGAAAAAGGAGTTTGAATTCTACTCATGAAATGTAATCTGTAGCAGACTGGGACCTATGTGCAAACTTCAGGATGCATTGAGGAGGCAGAGGGCGTGAAGGACATTCCCTCACGTATCACGGTGCAAGGAAATCGTAGTTTTCCAAGCTCTCGTTAGCGTTAGATTTAAAACGTTTTTAAAGGTAAATTCTCTCTTGTAGGAGAAGCACCTTGGTAACTGGTTAGGTACTTGGGGAGAGGCAGTGCGTCTGGGGGATCCCTAGAGAGCAGTTCGCTACGTTCCTTTGAAGGGCACTAAATAAATGCCTGAACATGGGGCTCTGTGGTCTGCACGTGGCCAATGCTTTAAAATGTGTAGGATGATCCCACAGCGTCCCATGGAAATAGCACTTCTGAATCCTGACTCTTTAATACCCTGGGAGGCTCCGGAGGACCAGGATGGCATGTTGGCGTCCACTCTCTCCTGTAAGAAGTAATCGTGGGGACCAGCCTCAAGAATGCAAGATGTGGTGATCGTTATCCCGCAAGCAAGGACCCGCTTAGTCTTTTTAGAAAAATCTCCTCTTGTTTGTGCACCTTGAGTCCCTAAGGGAAATCCTCTCTAACTGTGCCTGACAGTCACAGCTTGGGGTGGCAGAGGGGTGCGGGGGGGGTGGGTCGGTTCTGGTGTTTAAACCTACGTCCTGAACTACTTTATTGTCTGCGTACAGGGAAAGTTAGCCCAGGTCTTTTGACCAGTTGACTTGCCTGAACAGAAAGCTCTGATTAAACTCACACCTGCCTGCCTTGACTCTGTCCCACCCCCTTGCTCACCACGCCCTAAGGCTGCACAGCAGTAGGGAAAGCTGGAAGAACCTATAAAAGTCTAGTCCCGCCACCTATGGCTCAACACCTAAGGACTCTATTCCCCAAAGAGCCTGGTCCAGTTGTCTGAAGCTCTGCTTAAGGAGCGAGCCCCTCCGTCATTCACTTATGTACTCAGCAAAGTGAAGAGAAGGCTGGGTAAGTGGCATACCAAACACATGGGGTTCAGAGCTCAGTAGAATGTTACCTTTCCTCAAGGTAATGTTAATGGTGACAATATAAGTAATTGAAATGCACTAAATCACGAGGTATCACGAAAAGACAGGTGTAACTGCGCGGACATGCCTGAGAGGGACAAGGAAGGCTTTCTACAAAAAAAAAAAAAAGGGGAACGTCAGAGCAGAATCCTGTGTGATGAGCACAGGTCTCCCAGGAAGGCTAGGGGAGAGGGCGCTCGGGCGGAGCAGAGCGTGTGTAACAGACTGAGGGAGGTACTAGGTCCTCAGACACCCTGTTTCTAAGGCAGGGAAACCCGTTTTATCCTGAGGACCGTGGGGAGGGTTCCTGCAGATGTGAACCCAGGAACAACATCGGAAGACCTTGAGTGGGCTGGAGACTGGGATGAGGCGTGAGAGACCACATGCAGGGAGGTGTAAACAGCCCGAGAGGTTTCGAGGGGGCCACAAGTAAGACTATGGCTGTGGAAGTGGAAGCAGTAGGACGCAGGAATCTTTAGGAATTATGACTCCGTGGATGTGGGGGAGGAAAGAGGAAGGAGTCCCAGGTTGCTCCAAGCCTGTCCCTGAAACACCCTCCCACTGGTCCACGTGGAAAAAACAAAGTTCTTCCACCAAGTTCTTCTAGTCAAGTCCTCATCGATCTCACTGCGGGTGGCGTGCCTCTTTTCTTGATTCTCCTCCAAGGTCAACATCCACTATCAGGGGTGGGCAAACTTTTTGACTCGAGGGCCACCATGGGTTCTTAAACTGGACCGGAGGGCCGGAACAAAAGCATGGATGGAGTGTTTGTGTGAACGAATATAAATTCAAAGTAAAGGAGCGGAGGGGAGAGCAAGAGAACCGGATAGAACAGCCGGATCCGGCCCGCGGGCCGTAGTTTGCCCACGGCTGCCCTAGTTCCTTCAGACTCAACTCCTATGTCATGGTTTCCCCACCCTCGTCACCTCTCCTCGGAGACTGTGCTCTAGCCTGTGCTCACTGGTTCATTCTCTGGTCTACGCCAGGGACTCGGTCACCCGTGGGGGATGCGGATACGCCGGGTACGTCTCAGATTGCTCAGGGTCAGTAGGTAAAAGGCGAGACATCGATAATCACACGCTCACTGTTATCAGCGCCGTCATGGAGGTGTCTGCAGAGGAGTGGTCCTCAGCCTTTTCTCTGCCCGGAGCAGAGCTGAGACCTGTGTGACTCACACTATCCGTTACCATCGCTCACCCAGGGGCACCACGTCTTCTGGGCCCCATGGGCTCCTCTGTCCTCACAAACGGTCCCTGTAGATGTGAGCACCCGGGGCGGGGATGTCCTCCCTTCCGGCCTCCGTGCGAGTCGGTCAGGTACGGGTGGCTGCGGGAATGGCCTGCGGAAGGTGTAGCGTCCTCCGTGGGAATGGCGCTCTACGGGGACGCAGACAGTGACGTGTAAATGGAACATGGGCGGCGGGGGGCGGGGGGAAACATGCTAAGGGCTGTACCGAGCCTAGTCCTTCCCCCCATCCCAGCCCCCGGTCTGGTATAAACATCAGGCAACCTAGAAGCCTGTATTAACCGAAAATGGTGGCCTTCCTTTGGTAAAATGCTTGCCTTCCTGGATGTCCTACAATGATAGTTACGAGCGAGGAAAGCGTATGCCCCTTCCGTTCACCTGACTTCTGGTCATGAAAGCGGATTTGCACGTTTTACCATTTAATCCTCGCGGTGATTCTGTGAGAAAAAAAATCCTCCCGCTCTACACCCAGAGTCTGAAAGACGACCTTCCTCTCTGGCTAGTCCAGCCATCACACCTGAGGTTACGATGCAGCCGCAGTCCGCCCCTTCCGGCTCCGTGAGGTCTCCCCTCTCCTGCGGGTCGAACAGCCCTGTGGACGGATGCCCAGGCCTTGGGGTTCACCCTGTTCCCAGGGCGATAGAGTGGGCTGCACGGGACCAGAGGGGCACTTCCCCCTTAGGGTACCCGGAGTTTCAACGGTTTGAGGAAGAGAGAGAGAGAGTTCCTTCCAGTTAGGAAGATGTAATAGATGCGCTGGTTTAATGCTTTGGGATCGTGTATGTCAGCACGCTGGGAAGGGGCATGGCAGAAGCTCGTATTCACATAAATAATAGATGTGTTACTTTATTTATAGCATCCGGCTCTTAGATTTACTGAGGAACGGAGTCGTGAGTGTATCTTTTCTCATCTGTGATGTTAAACGTTAAAATACTGCGTCCTCTCAAACTTTCCTTGAGCCCTAGTTTATGACAAAGTGAAGATATTTGTTTTTAATTCATGTGTTCTTGCCCTAGCCGGTTTGGCTCAGTGGCTAGAGCGTCGCCCTGCAGACTGAAAGGTCCCGGGTTCGATTCCGGTCAAGGGCATGTACCTTGGTTGCGGGCACATCCCCAGTGGGGGTGTGCAGGAGGCAGCTGATCGATGTTTCTCTCTCATTGATGTTTCTAACTCTCTCTCCCTCTCCCTTCCTCTCTGTAAGAAATCAATAAAATATATAATTCTTTTAAAATTTCATGTGTTCTTAAAATCAGTCCTTCCCTGACCACAGGCAGGCCCGCAGGGAAGAACCGCCTGCCGCTGGAGCAGGTTCAGCTCCTTGGATAACACAGGTTGCGGGGGTCGGGGAAACCTGCGTGTTTTCTGAAGGGAGTTTTAATTTCTCCTAACGACCTTCCAAGTGACCTGCTCTGTTTCTAGAATGTGTTGATTTGATAGGAAATAAGGAAGGAAAGGGTGGGGAGGAAGAGGCGGGCGGGAGGGAAAAGACTAGAAAAGAAATGGCCTTTCTTTGGACGATCCATAGACCTCCATGAACACGAAACAGATGGCAGACATGAATGAACTGTGATCAGAAACTTCGCGCTTTACCCAGTTCCCGGCCCCAGGCATAGCCACCCGGGGCGCCCCCTCTCCGGCTCCATCAGGATAGCTGAGCCGGGCAGAGATGAGTCCTGTGCAAATAATTACGCGGGGTCCATGCCCGCCTAATTGAATCGAGCGTTTAATCCCAGGATTCATTATCTATTTCCCTATCGAAGGCTTTTCCCCATTTATATTTAGCACCCAGCTGTCCCCTCCTCCAAATGGTCAACTGCAGGCCCATAAAAGGCTTGCCTTTGGCCTCCAAACCCTCGCGTTGTGCAGCCGTGTTTTCCGCGGGGGGCAGCTGGCCGTTGGTGTGTCCCTGCCTGGGGCCTCGATGGTTGGAGAGAGAGAAGAGAGCAGGCTGCCTGGAGGGGACGGAGCCCAGCCTTCCCGCCGGCGTCCCAGGTAGAGCCGCGTGGGGGCGCATGTCGGGATGGGGCCCGCTGCCTTCTGTGTCCTCAGGCTGAAGTCCGGGAAGGTCCGTTGCCATGCTTGCTGGAAGTGATTGATAGAGAAATGCTTCGTGCACGGAAGATTACAGACAGTGTTTATCTGAAGGTGGATTTGTTTTAATTTGGCATTGATGTATTTGCTACGTGGCAGGATCAAACGAAACAGAATCAAAAGGCAGAAGTCCAGGCCTCTCCGAGCGCGGGCCTCCATTACAGACATAAAATCTCGGGACTGGAGCGCTCAAATGTATTTGTACTGATGTTTGTTTAAAGATCAATATTAAATAAATTGGTCTGGAAGCTCTAGTCATAAAGCAGCTGTCGAACCATTGTAATCCCACAATGCCGTTTTGTCTGCTGCTCGAACCCGGTTAGCTGTGTACTTCTAATAACTGCTGTGGAAATCCATTGGAAATGGAAATAGCCGAACTGGATTTTCCGAGCTTGGACTAGATTGCAATGGGATGGGATGGGAATCTGTATGTATGTGTGCATGTATGATCCCTCGCAGGGTGATAACTGGCTTTTATGGCCAAGTGTCCAGGGTTCCTAGATCCGAAAGCCTTCTTGTACAATACATAAAAACGCCTCCGTAGACTCTGTTCCTACACCTTAGTATAAAAGACACATCTCCGGACCGTCTTTTCCCTTGTTTGGTTCATGGTTGACGTGACTGCAGTGTTGCTTCCTGTTGGCATTGGCTAGTTCAGTGGTCGGCAAACGGCGGCTCGCGAGCCACCTGCGGCTCTTTGGCCCCTTGAGTGTGGCTCTTCCACAAAGTACCACGGCCTGGGCGAGTCTGTTTTGAAGAAGTGGCGTTAGAAGAAGTTTATGTTTAAGAAATGTGGCTCTCCAAAGAAATGTCAATCGTTTGTGCTGTTGATATTTGGCTCTGTGGACGAATGAGTTTGCCGACCACTGGGCTAGTTGGTCTTGATCCGTGTCTTTGCTAAGTTGTTTTGTTAACAGGGCACTGGTGTGTCCTGGTGCCTTTAAAAACCTCCAGGTTTAGAATCGCCCTGCCCTGGAGTCTGTGAAGAAGGTTCAGAAGGAGAAAACGCGAGCAGAAGGAAGTGTGGTTAGGTATTCTCTACATCAGCCTTGGGCAAACTACGGCCCGCGGGCCGGATTCGGCTGTTCTATCCGGTTCTCTTGCTCTCCCCTCCGCTCCTTTCCTTTGAATTTATATTAGTTCACACAAACACTCCATCCATGCTTTTGTTCCGGCCCTCCGGTCCAGTTTAAGAACCCATGGTGGCCCTCGAGTCAGAAAGTGTGCCCACCCCTGCTCTACATACACGATGCCTGTGTAATCTTACTCCCACTGTCTCTGTCACATGTTTTTCCACCAGTTTTGTGTCGTTTTTTACTCACAAACACATCAGACGCGTCCCCTGCTGTCAGGAGCATAGAACCTGGTTGTGAGCTGGGGACAAGGCATACGTGCAAAGAGAGGGTCACAACGCAGTGCCACACGGATTAGAAGTCACGTGGGAGGGTGGGTACCTCTAGGGACCCTGCTGGACTGGACGCTGTGGCACCACGGCGTCAGCAGAGGCGGTGGGCGTGCCGGGGCCTGACGCCGGGGGACTGTTTCGATACGGGAAGGGAGACCGGAGGAGGACTGGCGTGACCTCCTTGAGCTCTTCCAGGGGGATCAGCTACGGGTAAGCGGGCCCAGTGGCAAGGCTTATAAAAGTGGAAGTTGTCTTGGAAAGGTGTTTTGTATAAACCCAGATGATGGAGTGATGGATGGTCTTTTCTCAGAGAAACCAAAATCAGGGCTGAAAAGAGTGCCCTATTTCGTACCTTTCTCTCTCTCTCTCCTGCCCCGCTTTCCGTGGAGCTCCCTGTCCATGTTCTTCGTATCTACACCCTGTATCTCCTGGCCCCAAAGGACCCCTAAGAGGGGCATTTTCATAAATGACTCCGTTGGCAACTGTGAGATTAAGCAACGTTTTGGGACGTCCTAAAATTGCTGATGACGCCTCCCTTGCTGGGAGGGCTGGAGAGCCTGGCGGGAAATGGGTGCTGGAGGCAGGTGAATGGGTGTGAATCCAACCCCCTCCATTCGCTGGCTGTGTGACCTAGGCAAGTGACTGACCCAGGGGTCCTTCAACTTTTTAAACAGAGGGTCAGTTCCCTGTCCCTCAGACCGTGGGAGGGCCGGACTATAGTTTAAAAAATAACTATGAACACATTCCTATGCGCACTGCGGGCCCGGGACGCGTCGGCTGCTAAGCAGGACAGGCAGCGGCCCCCAGCGGGCCAGATCCGTGTCCTCGGCGGGCCGCAGGTGGCCCGCGGGCCGTAGTTTGAGGACGCCTGGAAGACTTGGTCTCTTCATCCATAAAATGGGGACGATAGTGGTAGCCAACCGATAGGGTTACTTTAAGGGGCGGAGGGACAATTTGCCACCATAACTCGTACACACTTAAGGCTTTCTAAGTGATAACTCCGGCGATCATCTCCCTTTCTAACTGTGTCCACGTTGTCATGCCTTAAAGGGTCAGAAGCAGTTTCATTTCCACCGTCCCTTTCTGCCCGCGGCAGCACGTGCTGCGTGCCCTGTACGGTTTTCAGATGACCTGCAGAGTCTCAGAAGGAGCTTACGCATGAGAAGGGAACGTAACAGACCAGGTTATTAATTTGGAAAAAAATACATCAAACCTGAGGGGAAGCTGGAATTCGCATCGCTCTGCGTGTCTCTGAAAGTTCTGAGAGCGCATTTTACATCCCTGTCACGTAGGCAAGCGTTGTCTCTTAACTTTTTTTTAAATGTTATGTTATTATTATTTCTTTAATATATTTTTTTTTCCTTTATTTCAGAGAGGGAGAGAGAGAGAGAAACATCCATGATGAGAGAGAATCATGGATCGGCTGCCTCCTGCACGCCCCGCACTGGGGACGGAGCCCGCAACCCGGGCCTGTGCCCTGACCGGGAATCAAACCGTGACCTCCTGATTCCTAGGTGGATGCTCAACCACAGAGCCACGCCGGCCGGCCTCTTTTGAGCTCTTCACCAGGAAACTTAAAAGTTAAACCAGGAAATTCTCCAACGTTTCGCCCCCTTCTCCCAAAGAAGCGGTGGCGCCCCACCGTGTTGGCAGTCAGAGTTGTCTCCGGGGCCTTTGTGCTCATGGGGTGCGTGGCTCAGGCTCCAGTGGAGCGGAACCCGCCCTGGAAGCTCTCCTGCTGTTCGAATGTGGGACAGCGACAGCTCCTGGCGGGTGGGAGAGGTTCCTGTTTTGGTTGAGGTTTTGTTTGTTTGCTGTTGTTTTGCAGTAAGTTTTGCCCGGTATCCAGGGTTAAGAAATGAGCATCGATGATACCAGAGAGGCCTAGGAAATTAGGTTGTGGTCTTCGTTTTAAAGTCTTCACCCTCAGGAATTCAGGACTCCCATTCTTTCAATAACATTGATGTAGCCCAACCGGCGTGGCTCAGGGGTTGAGCATCGACCTAGGAACCAGGAGGTCACCGTTCGAGTCCCAGTCAGGGCACACGCCCGGGTTGAGGTAGCAGACTTGATCCCCAGTAGGGGGCGTGCAGGAGGCCGCTGATCAGTGATTCTCTTTTATCATTGATACTTCTATCTCCCTCTCCCCGCCTCTCTGAAGTCAATAAAAATATATACATTTCAAAATACATATTGGTGGAAATATTCGGGGAAACTCCTGGATGCCAACAAAAGGGGGAGCCGTGGCCAAGTGGGGTCACCCTTCTGCAGGAGAGCTGGCGTTGTGTGGTTGAGAGAGAGCATGATGGACAACGCAAGCTCCAGTGTGGTTACAAGTCCAGGTTGGCGTCACGCACAGGCCAGGAAGCTGGTCCACACGCAGGGACACGGATGGGCTTGTTTGGCGCAAGGGGGCAGGCTTAGAGGAGGTCCCCCGACGGCCAGGCAGCCAGCAGCCTGCATGCGGGCCTTGCTCACGTGTGGATCCCTTGTAGGGGAGAGAGAGAGCGCTTTGTTCCCCGCGGCGGGGTAACTGGGTTTTGTGTGATAGGAACAGGGCTTGGCCCTGCCGTGGGGTTTCCCGGGCAGTGTGTGGGGACCTAGACCACTAGCCTGTACCTCCAGGAGGATCTGGAAGTGACTCCTTCCCCTGTTCCCTTGCTCCTCGAAGGCTCCCTTGGAAACCTGCACATGTTTTCCTCTGAGTAGCTTCACGGACCACCCGCTCGCGTGGCCTCCTTCGATTTGATTCTTTTTCCCCCCCGGCACCCCTTCCTGGCCAGCGAGGTGGCAGAGTCGCATCTCTTACCGGGGCCGCCCCTGTCGCTCCGGGATGTTTTCAGTATCCGGAAGCGATGTTCGGTGGCATCTCGATCTCACATCTTTTCAAGAGCCATCGGTGTGTACCCGGTTTATCTGTTTCCCCTTTCCTTCATAAAGACGTAAACCTTCAAATTGGGGCTGATTGTGCTGAATTATGACTGGAAGATAGATTCATCAGACCTCCCAGCTGTAGGAGACGGGCTTCCTAATGAAGTTCCCCATCAGAGAGAAAGGCCTAATTCTGATTTGGCGTAGGTAATGAACTTCTCCTTTCCTGGTGTGAGGAGCGGCATGGGGCGGCTAGGAGAGTGCGCTCGCAGGAGCATTATGCAGAATGTCTTTTGTCTCCTTTTGCCGGGACATATTAAATTTTCAATGTGGTCTCTGTAACATAAAATTATGATAATGGCTTTCGGCCCACTGCGAAGGCAGCTTGCTGGTCCTGCGCCTGTGTGTCTGGCTCCAGCACCGGGGTACACTGTGGGAGTTGCCTTTTCTATTAACAAACCTCTAGATACCTAATGATGAATTTTCTTTCACCAAATGTTCTCCTTTTGTCTAAAATACAAGCATTTTCTAAATTGCTTTTGAGAAAAACAAGAGAGGCAGAGAGGTCCGCGGTGCTAACGAGGGAGACTGGAACAAAGCGAGGGGCTCCGGCAGCATCCTCGCTGTAATTATAAACCAGCCGAAAGGTTGTCCCGCGTCCTCGTGGAAATACCTGCCATCTTGTTGGTATAACCGTCGGCGTCATTTAGCCAGAGGACAGAGGGAGCGGTTGCCCCGTGAAATGCGTGTTCCTTCCGGTCGTGTGAGATGTGATGGTGGAATTCATTACAGGCGGTTGTAGCAACTCCAATATCTACGGGTCCTTCCCATGATGGGGGGGGGGGGGTGCAAAAAATGTCTTCTTTTCCTTTAAAAATTTTTTAAATGGTAGAAATGTGTAAAATAACAGAACTTTTAGTTTTTTCTTATTTAGCAAATTGACAGAAAATACCTTAAAGCTTCGGGGAGTATTTCACATGCTCTCTATTTCATGTTACCTCTCATTTAAAACGAGGGTGCGTCTCCAGAATAATGAAGGTCACTTCTGACATTGTCTCCGCTGATGGCTATTAAACGGCACCAGCCTTGCTCCCATCCCCCTTGGAGCTTGGATTTTAATTCTTCTCGGGGCCAGTTGACAAGATGCACGAGAAGATGCATCTTGTCGCGTTATAGTCGCACACTTGAGTTTTCCTCCCTTTATTCCTGAAGGCAAAAAACACAGGACGCTGGCTTCCTGGTCATTATGACCGACCTCCTCTTTTATTACCAGCTGCACATAAGAATACATGTTCGTTTAAGATTTCACAGTTATAGGGAATTGCTACTCGTATGATGTCACAAAGCATGGAGAGCTTATTTGCAGGAAAACTAGCTGTGCGGTGCGGGGGGGAATCCACTCTTTAAGGCTATGTTGGAAATGCTGGCGGAGACCCTGCGTGCAGAAAGCGTGATGCGGAAGACGTGTTGACACGGACTGTGTCGCTGCAAAGTTTTGTGAGACAGCCGCGCTTAGTACCGTCCTGGTTCCTCCTATGTCCCCTTGTGTCAGGAGACAGGCAACGCCAAGGGTTTTTGCGCATCTGTTGACAACAACGTGGACGTGTCTGGCCGGTGTGACGTGCGCTTGCAGGCGGGCTAATACCTTCGGAACTGCATTGCCATCCGTGGTTCGAATAGGTGATTAGAGCTGCGTTTAAACACCACCTGGAGGCCGCAGGTGGGAGGGCTCTCCGGAAGGAACTGTCCTGCATGTTACGTGTGGGGCCAGTGGGGACTGGTGCAGAGTGGCGCTGACGGAGGTGCCTGCCCCTTCGCTTAACGCTGTTCCGTGGAGGAGGAGCTGCTGCGAAGCCTCTGTGGACACCTAGACAGCCACCCCCGGGCCCGCGGGTTAACACGGAGGGCGGTTTTGTGTCAAGGCGCCTCTAGCTCTGTCCTCTGGGCCAGGGGTGGGCAAACTTTTTGACTCGAGGGCCACAATGGGTTCTTCAACTGGACCGGAGGGCCGGAACAAAAGCATGGATGGAGTGTTTGTGTGAACTAATATAAATTCAAAGTAAAGGAGCGGAGGGGAGAGCAAGAGAACCCTCCGCTCTTTCGGCTCCGCGGGCCGGATAGAACAGCCGAACGGGCAGGATCCGGCCTGCGGGCCATAGTTTGCCCACGGCTGCTCTGGGCCTTGCTGTCTAAGACGCGGAAGCCATATCTGTCCCATGAAGGGCCCGCCCTCCTCATCCGCCAAGCAGAATCCGAGACCCCCTGGCGCAGGCCGAGAGGAGGCCCAGGGTGCGAGGCGGGGGGGGTCTCAGTTACCAGCCGTGCCTCCGTGGAAGGCTGCCGGGCCCCAGGCCAGCGAAAGCGACCTTACTCCAAGGTTTTCCTCGGGGTGAGAAGTCTTTTCTGAAGCTGGGTAACAATGCCAACGGCTTCCTCTTTTTTATTGTTATTCATTCAAAAGTGGGGAGTGACTTGTGTGGGTAGCCCCGGGGCTGTGCCTGGTGAGTGGCCCGCGCCTGGGTGGGTAAAGGACGGGGCAGGACGAGGAAATTCGGTGGGTCGAGTCGGGACGGTGTCCTCTGGTTTATGTGATGAAGTGCCGGCCTGTGTGACTGCTCAGCTCCTGCAGCCAAAGAGAAGAAGGAAAAGAAAAGAAGGATCTTTTTGGTCCAGCTCATTCCTGCATATGTTCTTCAAGTGGGATGGGGGAGGTGATGGAGAGCCCGGGGTGGGGGGGTGATGGAGAGCCTAGATGGGGGAGTGATGGAGACCCCGGGGGGGGTGATAGAGAGCCCGGATGGGGGGAGTGATGGAGACCCCGGGGTGGGGGGGGTGATGGAGAGCCTAGATGGGGGAGTGATGGAGAGCCTAGATGGGGGAGTGATGGAGACCCTGGGGTGGGGGGGTGATGGAGAGCCTAGATGGGGGAGTGATGGAGACCCCGGGGGGGGTGATAGAGAGCCCGGATGGGGGGGGTGATGGAGACCCCGGGGTGGGGGGGGTGATGGAGAGCCTAGATGGGGGAGTGATGGAGAGCCTAGATGGGGGAGTGATGGAGACCCTGGGGTGGGGGGGTGATGGAGAGCCTAGATGGGGGAGTGATGGAGACCCCGGGGGGGGTGATAGAGAGCCCGGATGGGGGGGGTGATGGAGACCCCGGGGTGGGGGGGGTGATGGAGAGCCTAGATGGGGGAGTGATGGAGAGCCTAGATGGGGGAGTGATGGAGACCCTGGGGTGGGGGGGTGATGGAGAGCCTAGATGGGGGAGTGATGGAGAGCCTAGATGGGGGAGTGATGGAGACCCTGGGGTGGGGGGGTGATGGAGAGCCCGGGGTGGGGGGGTGACGGAGACCCCGGGGCGGGGGGGTGACGGAGAGCCCGGATGGGAGAAGGTGATGGGGACCCCGGGGTGGGGGTGACGGAGAGCCCGGGGTGGGGGTGATGGGGACCCCGGGGTGGGGGTGACGGAGAGCCCGTAGGAAAAGCGCTTAGTGTTCCAGGCAGCACACGGTGTTGGCCGAGCAGAAGGGCCGTCCTTGGCAGCACGTTCCGTGTTCGCCCTTCGTGCCGGGTCTGTGTTACCAGCTAGAGCACAGGGCACAGAGGAGCGGGAGCTTCCTCGCCTGGGGACGGGCCGTGTTAGACGGTCGCCGGCGCCGGGCCGCACTGTCTCGGAGAGGGTCGGGCCTGGAACGGGAACCGGCCCCCGTTATTTACAGTCGTTAGAGCAGCCTGCCGGGAGCCTGGGAACGCCGTCATCACTCGCAGATAACGAGGGAGGGAGGGAGGGGGGAGGGAGGGAGAGAGGGGGCTTTAAATTAACTGCGCCCCAGACCCGGACAACAAAGGCTCCCCGGGGAGCAGCCAGGGACTCAGTGAGGTGAGCGCCCGGCCTCGCAGGCCCCGTGTAAATCTCGGCGGAGGGCACACGGGTCAGGCCCTGCCATCTCGGCGGAGGGCACACGGGTCAGTCCCTGCCAAAGGGCAGTAAGCCATCGGCTCCATCGTCCAGCCAAACAGAAGGCTTTCCTTCCGTCTCGGGGCCAGGAAGGGGCCGGGGGAGGGGGGGCAGGATGGAATTCACCTTTCTTTGCCGGAAGAAGGACGCCCCCGGACCTCCTCCCGCGGAGGGAACGTCTCGGGGCCCACGGCCCCCCTAAGCCGGGGACGCTGCTCTGTGACCAGACCCTGCCTTCTCCCCGGGGCTTGGGCCTGGCCAGCACCCATGTCTTCTGTGCTCTTCACACGTGAACACGCCTGTTCCTGAAACCTCTCTGTGACCCGAACATGTAATTTCTCAATCGCTGGCCAGAGGGTGCTGAGCAGGGAATTGTTAGGTTCCAGTCGAAACGGCCCGAGCAGCTGGGCGGCCCTCAGGGCGAGGGCTGTGGTTGCGGGGGGCCGGACCCCGCCGTCGGACATGCTCCCTGCGAGGTGTCTGGGGGAGGGGGCGGGGGGGAAGGCGAAGTCCAGCTCGCGGGCCCCCCGCGGAGAGGAAAGAGCGGAGAAACCGGGGCCTCGGTGTCTGACTCCCCATCTCCGCGTGCACGGCTGGGGGCCAGCTCTTCCTCCCGCGGCCTCACCGCGGTGGCCACGGAGACCGTGCGCCAGGGAGCTCGGCCGCAGCCAAACCCCTGTGTGCACCAGGAGTGGGGGGGGGGTTGGGGGGGGCCCGGGAATTTTCTGCCCCGAGTCTCCATCGCCTGGGACATGGGCCTCCGCGCCCTGCACCTGCATTCTGCGGGGATACGGCGGGGCCACGTCCTGCAGGACCCACCTGTCATTCTCACCCGGGCGGCAGGGCCTTTGCCCCTCCACCTCCCCAGGTGCTGGGACGCGTGGCCTGTGTGCTGTGCCCCGGCCTGGTGCCTCCCCCCGGCGATGGCACGGAGCCGGTGCCGGGAGGCTGTGCCGACGGGCGCGTTTCCCGTGCTGCATGCGAACAAAAGCCCGCGGTGTCAGTTTTAACAGTTTTAGCTAAACTCCCCAGAGGCCCTCCACAAACGCAGAAACCTCCGCCACGTCTTACCTGACAGGTTCCCCGCGTCCTTGCTCACCGAGAAGACATGTCATCCCCCATCACAGAGTTCCCGTTGCCTCTGACAATATAATTTGCTACTTTGTTCTGCTTCCCGGCGTTCGCCGGCAGCGCCGTCTTCGCGGGCGACGTTCCCGCTGCGCGCCGGCTGCTGTCCCCGTTCCTCCGCGTGTCGGGTGGGACCAGACAGGGGGACGAAGGGGAGACCGTCTCCCCGTTCCGTCCGGGACACACGGAAATCGGGAGGTTAGGATTGGGTGGAGCAAATAAGATGTCCGTTGGGAGCTGAGAACAGACGCGGGATGACAAACGATGGGGGCTCTGGGACGCACCGGGGCACCTAGCGTCGTGGCTCTCCCTGTGACGGGCGGTCACCTAGCATGCCTGGCCTCGGTGGTCTCATCTGAGAAAGGGGCGTGAGAAGGCCAAAGGCAGTGACGTCCGTGACGAAGGCCCTCGGAGACGCAGCTCCTCTCCCGTTTCGGTCTGGCCTTCCTGGGAGGTTCTGGACTGAGACCCAGGCCCCCCCCCCCCCCCCCCCCCCGGGGACAGCATCCCTCCATGGATTTGGTGGGCATCGCCTTTCCCAGACTCCTTTGCTCTTCAGAACCTCTGGTCGCTTTGTATGACGGGCGCGGGAGAGGCACGTGGGACCTGTACCGTTGTACCGTCACGTGGATTCCTCCACGAGAGGTGGGAGGCTGCGTCCCGTGTTCGGAGACATGTCGTGAGAGCCAGACGCAGCCGTCCGGGACACTGCTCGCACGTGACCTGAAAGGGCTCTCGGATGCCTTCGGTCTGTTCCATGGCCAGACGGTGGGGGTCATGGGTCGTGTGCTGGGAGGTGGGGGGAGGCAGCAGGCCCGTCTCTGGTCACCAGCTCGCTCTGGGGACGTGAGGTCAGGTCAGTCCTCTTTGCTCAACCTCAGGCCTCAGTTTCTTGTTATGGTTTCTTTTGCTTCGTTTTGTATTTAATTGGCCAATTTCACGGGAAGGGCAATTTATTTATATATATATATTGACTGCAGAGAGGAAGGGAGAGGGAGAGGGAGAGAGAGAGAGAAACATCCATGATGAAAGGGAATCATGGACCGGCTGCCTCCTGCATGCCCCGCACCAGGGACCAAGCCCACAACCCGGGCCTGTGCCCTGACGGGGATCGAACCGTGACCTCCTGGTTCCTAGGTGGACGCTCAACCCCTGGGCCACACCAGCCGGGCTCTCCCTGTGTTAAATCGAGGCCTTGTCATCATAACGTCAGCGGTCTGAAAGCTTTTACCCCACTGTTCCTTCCCGGTCAGACCTCTCCTTTCCATCCGCGGAAAGACAGCCCGCAGGCTCCTCAGCCGATGCCGCGTCCCTACAACCAGCCCTCCCCTCCTGCTTCCCTGCGCCCGCCCCGCGCCGCCCTCACGCTCAGCGCCCGCCCGTTTCCCTGGCCTCACTCTCCTGCTTAATGGCCCGTCTCCTGCGCCACCTCTCCCATCGGCTGGAAGGCAGGTACAGATGGTGCCTATAAAACCAGAATGGGACTCAGGGCTCTCTCTCCCTCCTGCACATGTTGAATCTCTCAGTCACGTTCCCGTGTCTCCTTTCCTCCGCGAGTTCTCAGTTCTGTTCTCTGGCAGCCTGAGCTTGATGCTGAGATGCTGAGAGTCCGTGCCAGCCGTGGGCAAACTACGGCCCGTGGGCCCGATCCGGCCCGTCCGGCTGTTCTATCCGGCCCGCGGAGCCGAAAGAGCGGAGGGTTCTCTTGCTCTCCCCTCCGCTCCTTTACTTTGAGTTTATATTAGTTCACACAAACACTCCATCCATGCTTTTGTTCCGGTCCTCCGGTCCAGTTTAAGAACCCATGGTGGCCCTCGAGTCAAAAAGTTTGCCCACCCTGGTCCATGCCCTGGAGGAGTCCAGTTGTTTGGAGACCAGAGGAGGTGACCCCCCCCCCCAGAGGGTCATCCCCGAGCTGGGCATCGGGGGAACCTCGTGAGAAAGGATGGGTTGCTGGTACCCCGTCTCCCAGAAACCCCCGGGCACAGCTGCGTGTCTGATCTAGCGGAGGGTCCTGTGCCCGTGGGTGAGGGTGTCTGTGTGGACACCCTTAAGAAGAGAGGCCTGGGGCGTGGACCACTTGTAAAGTGGAGGCCCTGAACACGGTCTCAAAGGGAGGAAGACCCTCAGCACCCCGCTCAGGGAGAAGGGGTTCTTTCATCCTCACCCAAGGATATGTTTGGTGGTTTGTTTGTTGTTTAACATATTTTTATTGATGTCAGAGAAGAAGAGAGAGAGAGAGAGAGAGAGAGAGGGAGAGAGAGAGAGAGAGAGGGAGAGAAACAATCAATGATGAGAGAGAATCACTGATCGGCTGCCTCCTGCACACCCCACACTGGGGATGGAGCCCGAAACCCAAGCCTGTGCCCTGACCGGGAATCGAACCCTGACCTCCTGGTTCCTAGGTCGATGCTCAGCCACGGAGCCACGCCGGCCCGGCACGTTTGTTTGTTTTTATTGATTTTTAGGGAGAAGGAGAGAGATCTGTCGCCTCCTGCAGGCTCCTGAGCGGTGGAACCTGCAGCCTGGGGGGGTGCCTGTCGGCGATGTTGCCCACGGCCTTTTGACGTTCAGAACGAGACTCCAGCCACCTGGGCCCCTGGCCGGGGCGAGAGGGGTTTTAACGCGTTTGATGAAGTGCCCTGCGTACGGCAGCCTGGGCGTGGGGCCAGGTGTCCTCGGGATCCAGCCCTGACTGCCACGTGCAGCAACCACGGCCGGCCTCCCGCCTCCAGGACTCGGCTCCTCCTCTGTCTGAGGAAGAGGCCAGCCGTGCTTGCCCCAGTTCTCGCCAGCACGGTGGGGCTGGGTCCGTGGATGCTGTGTGGGGCGCACGCGCACGCTCAGTCCGTCTGCTGTCTGTTCGGTGGGAGATGGGACGGGAAGGGGGAGGGGATGGGCTTCCTTGCCAGGCGCTTCCTCGGAGCCCATCCGACCAGCCGTCCCGGGGACATCCTGAGGGCCCCCCCCTCCCTCCCTGGGATCGTCTGACTAGCGTGCGGGCTGGGGCTGAATGTGGTCATACAAGTGAGGTGGCCGTCGCCGGCGGGCAGGTCCTGGGAATGCAGGCAGGGCTGCCAGACGGGTCCTGCAAAGAGGCGGGAGCAGAGCTGACCGGGCAGCCGATTCCACGTCTCCACCCTACGGGCAGAGGCCACCTTTGCCCGAGGCCACGCTGTGGGGCAGGGTTTACAGGGCCTTCTCCAGCACGCACAGCGGTTGGGCTGTGTGTGTGTGTGTGTGCGTGCATGTGTGTGCATGCGTGTGTGTGTGGTGTGTGTGTGTGCGCGCGCGTGTGTGGTGTGTGTACATGTGTGTGGTGTGTGTGTGCATGTGTGTGCATGCGTGTGGTGTGTGTGTAGTGTGTGTGCATGGTGTGTGTGCATGTGTGTGTGCGTGGTGTGTGTGTGCATGTGCATGTGTGTGTGCGTGTGTACGTGTGTGTGCATGTGTGTGTGTGTGTGTGTGTGTGTTCCAAGGAAAGCTCTGTGCACTCAGGCCGAAAGCAGTGGGGTTTCCAGGGAGGACCTTTGCCAGCCCAGGGCTGGGTTCGGGCTGTTTCAGGAAGACACAGGTCTTCCAATGAAGTTGGAAAGCACCCGAAAGGGAGCATGTGTTTTTATCCCTGAAGCCCGCTCTGCCCTGGACTGTGGGGTGCGGAGCCCTAACCTGGGAGTCAGGGAAGACAGGGAGGACCCTTCTGGGAGGTCAGAGTTCACAGCAGGAGCTCTCTGCCCCCTCCAACAACCCTCTCCTAGGCTCCCCTGGCGTGCACGGGCGTCCGCTTGCTCGCACAGCTAGGGTTGGTATCGGGACTTTCCGCCTGGAATCGAACATTGCGGGCTGGTCCGTTGGCTCAGAGCGTATTTCAGGGTGACCTCATAGATACCGACGGTGAGACCCGAACCCCAGGGATCTGGCTCGAGCGCCCAGGCCTCTGTTGTCAGAGACGAAACGCCAGCCCTGGTGGCTCAGGACGTGGACTCGCGGGTGAGAACCGCCCGGCCCACGTCCTGCCTCTGCCCTCCCAGCTGTGGCCCCGGTGAGTCGCTCGTCCCCTTGGAGCCGAGCTTCTCCTTGGGTGGGAGTGAGGGCGGTAACTGGTCCTCCTCACCACACCGCACGGAGCGTCCGTGAGCGGGAGACGAAGCCACGCCTGCACGAGGAGAGCCACGGCGGCAGTGATCCTCCGCGTGTTGGACCGATGGTGGTGGTGACGCTGTTAGTACTTTGCTTGTGCGACGCTGCTTTACCTGGAGGACGGACGGGTCGAAGGCGGCGAGTAGAAGATTCCTGCTTCTCGGTCGTTTGTTAAATGATGGACGTCCAATACTGACTTCACGGAAGCATTTCACACGGAGGGACACGAGCCTGGTTTTACCGAGTCCCTCTGCCCCGTCTGCATTTTCGGCGTGGAAGCGAGACTTCCCTTTCTAAGGAAGCTGACTGGATGCCCAGGAGAAGAACACACTTGTTCTTCTTTTTTTTTTAAATATATTTTATTGATATTTTACAGAGAGGAAGGGAGAGGGATAGACAGTTAGAAACATCGATGAGAGAAACATCGATCAGCCGCCTCCTGCACACCTCCCACTGGGGATGTGCCCGCAACCAAGGTACATGCCCTTGACCAGAATCGAACCCGGGACCCTTGAGTCCGCAGGCCGACGCTCTATCCACAGAGCCAAACCGGTTTCGGCCACACTTCTTCTTATATCATTAGGAAATTCATGGGACACTTCTTTTTATAAAATATATATATATATATATATATATATATATATATATATATATATTTATGTGAAAGAAATAAAAAGGAAAATGTTTATCTGTCTACTTTGATATTCTCTGATTTCGGGTTCCGTGGCCATCGTATACTTTGCTGCATAGAACCTTCCCAACCCTTCACGTGTTTTAACAAGATCCTGCAGGTGGTGACCGGTTCTATGAAACGCGATATTGACGGAGCTGACATGTATGTTAAAGGCACCAAGGGTGCAGGGTATTGTTCAGGTACATACGTCAGAACTAGGGCAGCACCTGGCCTTCCCGTGGTGAAAGCTGCCTTCCCCTTTAACGGCTCTCGGAAGAACCAGGAAATGGAATTTCCCTCCACCTTTCCCGGGGTCTCTGCCATCAGCCCCTCCTCGGGGTGTGCGCCTGTGCTCCTTCATCAGCAGGAGCCCCGGGGGCCGCACGCTCCGTTCACATTAGCTGTGCTCCCGCCGGGGACGGCGCCAGGATGCCTCCGAGGGCCCCGGTTGTGTGGTGCTGCTTCCTCTTGGAGCAAAATCATATCTTTAATTGCAGGGAGCTTTTTTCATTACCTGTTAATTGATAAATCACGCTCACGCCTGCTGCCTTCGCGGACCTGGTTGGAGGCGGCCCTGGCCCGGCCCCATGTCCTTCCACCCGACAGAGAGGGCGGAGCCGGGGCCAGAGAGAGGTCACCCGCAGGGAGGGGGTCCCTGAGCAGCGGCCTCCGGGAGCTGCCTAAGACGAAAAAAAAACACAAAAACAAGACAAAAAACATATATGAAATAAAATAAAACAAATAAGCCACTGAAAACGCTTCTCGCCCCGCCCCCCCCCCCCACCTCTCATCATCCTTGCCCTTTTGTCCCGTGTCTAAGCGCAGCCACCGAGGCCCTGCCTTGGAAGCACAGTCAGAACCCGAGCGGAGAGAAATGGTTTCACTGATAATTCCCCGCCGTGTCATTGTCGGCGCTTCCTGCCAGCTGACCTTGCAGGCCGGGCTGCTGTCAGGTTGCTGAGGGAAACCGGCTCCGGCCTGTCCATTAGGAGGTCTTACAGGACAGAGGGGTGTGTGCGTGTCCAGTGGCACCGGGCACCCCTCCCCACCCCTGGCTCTGGTCTGCCCGCCTCTCCTTTCGTGAGAGCTGGGAGATGGAGAAACGGCTGCAAACTGTTGAGCTGGAATTGTGAGCTTGATGGATGTCATCGCAGCGCGTGGCTGGATCCCTTGGGGCGTGGCCGGGGAGGGGGCTGGCCGGGCTGGTGACATCGCCCGGCATGCGGAGCTTTATCTCCGGATGTCAGTCTCTGTCTGTGCAGAGGGGCTGAGGGGGAGACTGCAGCCCCCACACACCAGGGCTGTTTCAGGGTGAGGGAGCAGACAGCCCTTCGCTCCCGTCCCGGGCCCTCTCCCCGTCCCCCGTCTTTCTGGGCCGATTGCCTGCAGTGTGGGCAGGCAGAGGGCGCAGGCGCGACTCTGAGTTCATCACGACGGCCACAGCGCAGGCAAAAGGTACCTGCTCGTTATGAATGGGACGTGGCACACCATTGATTTATGCCCAGGTCCTTCCCAGGTAATTAGAGGCCATCGATCTGCCGGGCGGGCGCTGTGGCGGTGTGCTCTGCAAACCTCACGCCGCCTACCCCTGGCGACGGCAGCCTTTAAAGATGTACAGCAGCCCGGCCGGCGTGGCTCAGGGGTGGAGCATGGTCCTATGAACCAGGAGGTCACGGTTTGATTCCCGGTCAGGGCACGTGCCCGGGTTGTGGGCTCGATCCCCAATGCGGGGGCGTGCAGGAGGCAGCCGATCGGTGATTCTCTCTCATCCGTGATGTTCCATCTCTCCCTCTCTCTTTCTCTCCCTTCCTCTCTGAAATCAATAAAAAATATATTTAAAAAATAAACAAAGATGTAGAACAGCGTCTTCCCTTAGCCCCCTTTCTTCGGCCCCAGGGAGCGGCGGAGACGAGGATGGTCCCGAGTCTTGGGGACACATCTGGACGCCCTTTGCAGGCCACCTGCAGACCTTGTCCTGCAAGGTGACCTTGGGTGACAGGTGCAAGGTAAGGCGGCTTCCTGTTGGCGCCGCTACCGTAGGCCGCGGCCACGAGACGGGACCTGCACCCCCGGCCCAGCCTGTGCCCCCGCTGTCCCGGCGCAGTGCCGCAGTAGCCCCCGATTGAATGTCAGTACTCCGGGGCACGGAAGGGGAACGCTGACGCAGTGCTGGATCCGCTCCTCTTACAGCGCAGCGGTGGGAGCAGACGATGGCCGCCGTAGGGAGCACGGCTAGGTTTGAGCCGTGTTCTGGGGGAGGCTGGGGGTTTTTCTCGGTAACGTCTGCCTTTGACTCCCATCGGTTCCCTCCGCTCTTCGGCTGAAGTAGAACGGAAGGCCCTAAGTAACAGGACACAGAGAACCGTTGTTCTGCCAGCCGCTGCTGTCCACGCAGAATAATCCGGGCGGGGTCCCAGGTCACCACACGCCAGTGGTGATGGAGGTTGGGTGGGTGTCAGCAGGTAAAGCCAGCGGGGGAGGGAATACAGGTCATTGCTGGATGTCTGTGACGCCTGCCCTACTTCATCACCGGGTATTCTGCGTAGAGCTACGCAGATGCGTTTTGACGCCGTATGCTCCATGGCCGGTGGAACGTGTACTGTTTGTATCATCTGGACGCGGCGTGGCCTCTCTATCCGTACAGGCTGCCGATGTGTTTGTGGGTGAAACAGGGCCAAGAGTGTGGGCAGCAGGAATTTTAAAAGTCCGTTCTACGGAAATAGTCACATTGTCATTTCTCTTTGCCGGAACTAGGATGATGTCATTGCTACAGCTCAGCCTCAAGAAAACAAACGAGAAAACCCGGTCATTTGTCTTCTTCCAGTTCCTTTAGCTGATGGCTAGCGTGCAGCCAGGGGGGAAAACCGAGGTGGTGAGCAGAGACATGGGACGCCAGCCGCAAATGCACGGGGCGCCTATATCGTGGCCGTGGCAATGCGTTCATCTAGATCAGCTTAAGTTAGATTGCGCTCTACATCCTCGGTGCATGGTGTTATCTGTTTTTTTTTTTTTAATATATTTTTATTTCAGAGAGGAAGGGAGAGGGCGAGAGAGAGAGAGAGAGAGAGAGAGACATCCACGATAAGAGAGAATCATTGATCGGCTGCCTCCTGCACGCCCCCTACTGGGGATCGAGCCCGCAACCCCGGGCATGTGCCCTGATGGGGAATCGAACCCTGACCTCCTGGTTCCTAGTTCGATGCTCACCCCCTGAGCCACCGCAGCCGGGCTGGCATTGTCTGTGAAACCTGCCAGGAGATGCCAGTGCCGAATCTATCGAGCTTCCGCCATTAGGGACGCCGTGCCCACTGACCTGGCCTGTGGCGGGTGACGGGATAGCACCGACGAAGCCGGCTGTGAACACACGGGTCCCGCTCCTACCGAGGACCGGCACACCTGGGCTCCAGCTCCGCCGCCGCGTGCGGGTCCCACGGTGGACGAGGAGCCTCTCACGCCCGGACGGAGGTAGAGTGCGTGCTGCCTGTGCTTTGTCCCTCCTCTTGCTTAGATACGTGGAAGCGTTGACAGCGCGTGCTCCTCTCCCCCCCCACCCCCTTTTATTGCTGTAATTTATAAGATATTCTCGCTAACGGGGGAGCGGCCCAAGGGGGCATTCTCATGTTAATTACCAAATGTGGGCTTGTCAAAATCAAATAGCTCCAGGAATAGTGCGGGCCGCTCCACATCATTATATTGTTTGGCCCTCAACCCAGCATTAGCTCCTTTTGGAAATCTGGGTTTATTAGGCTTGTAAATTGAAAAGAAGGATCACTACCGGGGGCTTCGGAAGAATCTGAGGCACAGTCAGCAGCTCAAGAGTTGAATGTAAATGACATTAAAGATACTTTCATACAAGGTTCTCGGGGGAACGTGAAACCTCACAAAAAGAGCGGTGCCTGAGATTCAAGTGTTTATTTTGTGCCGTTACCCGCGCCCCGAACTGGAAGGTCGTTTTCATGTATAATTATTTCGGGGGGGCGGGGCGGCGGGGTGGGGGTCGGGGGGGGGACAGCTGCTCCTGTTTTATTCCTTTAGCTGTGTGCCGCGCAGTGCGCTCACCACGTTGGCGAATGCAAAGAAGCCGTGACACACGCGTGTGTAGAAGCGCGGTCTTGTATGTGGAGGAGCGTATCCTTGAGAGCCACTCACACGTTTTGTGGTTTGGGAGACGGAGCTACCAGGCTTCCGAGGGACCCTCTCGTTTCCGTCCTTGGGGGTCTCTTGCGCCTTTAAGCCCAGAATCTCAGGACAGGAGAGGAGAGGCAATTCCTGTGTGTTTCTTTAAAAACACTGTCCCAGCCCTGACCGGTGTGGCTCAGTGGATAGAGCGTCGGCCTGCGGACTGAAGGGTCCCGGGTTCGATTCTGGTCAAGGGCATGTCCCTTGGTGGCAGGCACATCCCCGATGGGGCGTGTGCAGGAGGCAGCTGATCGATGTTTCTCTCTCATCGATGTTTCTAGCTCTCTACCCTCTCCCTTCCTCTCTGTAAAAAATCAATAAAATATATTTAAAAAAAAAAAAAAACACTGCCCCCTCCCGCTCCGGCCATGCTCCTCCCTGCACAGGGGAGTAAAGCAGGTGTGCTCGGTGACGACGTCGGGGAAGGACATAAGCTGGTGATGCCAGCAAGAAGGTGACGTAAGATTTGCTACATGAAACTGCACTGTGGCGGTGCCTCCTGTGGACGGTCAGGAGTTCGCGCTGTTTACGAGTGAGAATTAGAGGATTTGAACTATTGAATACCAGCAGGAGGTGCTACCAGAGAGACTGCAGCGAATCAGAGCTTGAATATTTAGTGCCTGATGTTTATTCAGCAAGCATTTATTCAGCACCTACTGTATTCTAGGCTCCGTGCCAGATGTCCTATATAGCTCAACCACTCGCTATGAAGTGCACTTACCACCAGGGGGCAGACGCTCCAACCGGTAGGTTTGCTTGCAGCTGGGGTCTGGCTGATGGGGACTGAGCAAGAGGGCCGGACATGCCCTGGAGCCTTCCTGTGGTCCCTCCCCAGCCGGCCGACCCCCATCGCCCCGATGGGGATTGGGCGAGACGGTGCCCCCCTCAGCCCCGATTCCCAACCAGGCCGAGGGACCCCACCGGTGCACAGATTTGTGCACCTGGCCTGTAGTTAGGTATATAAAGACAAATACAGACCTAGCCAGTTTGGCCCAGTGGATAGAATGTTGACCGACAGACCAACAGGTCCTGGGTTTGATTCTGGCCAAGGTGCCTTGGTTGCAGGCTCCTCCCCGGCCTGGGCCCCGGTTGGGGCGAGTAGGGGAGGCAACGAATCGATGTGTCTCTCTCACGTTGATGTTTCACTCTGTCTTTCCCTCTCCCTTCCCCTCCCTCTAAACATCAATGGAAAACAATACCCTCGGGTGAGGATGAAAAATCACAAAAGACAAATAAACCTTAGTGGTCCCCTCGGAGAACGTGGGTCCGAAGTGGAGCCAGTCATGCCCGTGAGCAGTTAGTCCACAGCGGGGTCCTGGTCTGGCTGGGGCTGTGATTCGGGGCCACCTGGGGCACAGGAATGCCCAGAGGAGACTGGGTCAGGAAGAGGACCCCCTCACTGATGTCTGGAGGATGAGCAAGGCCAGAGGAGGACCGTCCTGTTCAGGGGACACCTCCCGGGAACCTCAGCTGATGGCACACGACAGCCTCGGGGGGCCCAGGAGCGAGCGGGCCAGGCTCCGTGGCCTTGTGGGCGGTGCCGCGGCCTCCGAGCTGCCTCCCCCAGCCAGCCAGGGTTTCCCCACGATGAGACGCAGCCGGGGCGCGTTCAGATGTGCTTGGGACAGGGCCACTGTGGCATCGGTGCGGACGGAAGGGGCCGCGGTGGGAGGAGGGTTCTCTCTGCCTACTCCGGCTTCTCTCGGCTGCTGCACACCCTCCTGACGGCGCCTCGTGACCACGCGGGTGCGCCACTGACCGGAAAGGGCTGTGTTTAGATCAGGTTGCTTTTGCTGTTTAAATGAATAGAGCAGTTTTCGGTTCACAGGAACTTGAACAGAAAGTAGGGAGCGTTCCCTCGTGCTCCCTCCACCCCACGCGCACCGAGCCCCTGTATTAACACCCCACATTGCGATGGGCCGTCGGTTGGCATCGAGGAAGCATGAGTCATGCGTTACAGTTAATTTCATCGTGTCACTGACCTGACGCTCCCCTGAGCTCCCCCCAGTGATCCCTGTTCGCCGCCCGACACCGGCCTTCTCCTGCGTGTCAGGTGGCTGGCACCAGCCAGGGCGCAGCCGTGCCCAAGGCCCCCTTTCCCTAAGCAGTGCCCCTGAGCGCTCGGTCGGTCTGGGGAGGGCTGGAAAGCCCGCTTCTTTTGATTGTGGACGAGAACCCCATGGTCTGAACGGCCCCCCGCGTGCTCACCCACCCCCTGAGGACGTCTCGGTCGCCTCCGAGTCGGGGATGACGAGGAAAGCTGCTGTGCTGTGCACACTGTGCGCATGGACACCTCGGTTGTGTGCATCTTTTCTTGACGCGGTGTGTTTTCCCAAACGGCGGTTTCTGAAAGGGAGTTCCTGTTCGCCGCTCCTCCCTGAGTCACCGGATCCTGTTCTCGTGGCCCTGTTTTCGGAGATGGGTTTATGTCTGGGGGACAGGTGTCTCCACGTTCCCTTTTTCCTTTGGTTTCCTGGTTTCACCGAAGGGGGAGACGGTGCCGTGTGCTTGATGTCGGGGGCTTGGTGACGAAAAGGACAGGGAGCACGGCCTGGCCTCGGGATGCTCAGTGACGTGGAGCCGCTGCAAGATCACGGCTGTCAGCTGCCCGGGCGTGTCCCGGCCTCCTGCCGCCCCGTCTCCACCCGCCTCTGCTGCCCATCGGCTTCGCTCTGCACCCCGTTTCCGAGCTCAGGGCCTTCACCAACCGGCCTCCCCCGTGTCGTGTGGCCGCTGAGGGGCTGACTCGGGGGTCTCCCTCTCACGTCACACACGTGACTCAGCTCCCCCAGCGCTGTGCCCTCCCCTGCGGGCCCCCAGCCCCTGCGCCGAGGCTACGCCGAGTCCCTGTGTCTGGAGCTCGCAGAGCTTTTCAGCATCTGCCGAGAGGAGCTTCGGCGAAGCATCGCCTGCCAGGAGGCCAGGCCACCACGTGTCTAGACCCGGAGCAGACGTGGGGTCACTCGGCCCAAGGGAACAGATGCGTTCTGGAGAGGTCAGAGGTCAGGCGGCGTCCCCAGGTTTACACCCGCGGGCTCTCGGAGTGCTCTGCTCGGTCCTTCGGTGCCAAAAATCACAAGTGTGGCACGTCAGTCATTTAATTCGTTGGCTGGTTTTTATTTTTAATTTCCAAACACACGCAATTCGCTGTGCTAGTAGGTGTTCGGTCTAAAATGTCTCCCGTTTTCCAAGGTTTATCTGACTGTACCTGTTTCCATGTAGAAAGATTTCAGAGCGAAAAGACTTCCAGCCATTTGAGTAGATGTTTCTAGAGAGTTTGTGGCTCCTCGCCCGCCCTTTTCCTAGTCCCCAGGAAGCAAGAGCTGCGTCTTCCGTGGAATCGGGGTTTTTCGATGGTGCACAGGCCACGAGAAGGCACGGGTACCTGCAGAGCCGATCGAAACTACAGGGGAATGGCGCACAGGATACAGTTATCGATCCTTCCCTGGAGGCGAAGGCGCCGTTCGTCTGAGGCGCTAGGGCACAGGACTGCTTGGTTTAAATATATGCACATCATGGCTGTGTAGATCGAAGCGTAATCTCAACAGCCTGCCTTCGCTGACGAGTTTGCAACCTTGGAGCCAGAGGAGGAGAAAGGGGTGTTTTCTGGTCATTTAACCATCCGGGCAGAGAAGGCGCCGAGAAACCGAGGGTGGGTTGCTTGGAAGACCTGGAAATGGGTTCAGGGGTTCAGCGCAAAATTGCTGGGGTTCCACCGTGTGCTCCGATTGCCTGGTAGTCAAATCCACTTCCAAGTGTCCGGGGCGATGACTCCTGGGAGGGGCCTGGAGGAGGCTGTCCTCTCTCCTGAGGCTCTTCTGCGGACCCAAACCCCGCACTCCCCAAAGGTCACGGAGGCAGGCGTTACCTGTGAGGCCGGTGACACGGGGATTCGCACCAGCATTGCACGAAGGTCACAAAGCTTGCTGCAGCCAAACAGAGAGCAGAAAGAGGTGGTGAGATACACGCTTCCCGAGTTGGCCCTTAAGTAATGGTCAAACACTTGCACAATGTGGGCCGATGTCCCCATCAACCCTTAACGTGCCAGCCACTACTGAGTAGCAGGCAAGTTCATCCCTTAGAAACACAGCAAACACAGCCATTCCTTCCTTCCTACTCACAGGTTACAAAGGCCGCTTGGAAAACTGCATCCATGCTAGAGGATTTCCCTGGAGAAAATGGATGACACCCTTACACACGCGCACACACACACACACACACACACACACCATACTGGTTTTGCCCAAACCCACTTTTTGGGGTCAGTTTTATACTAAACTAGAGGCCCGTTACACGAAGAGATTCATGCAATAGGCCTTCCTTCCCTTGGCTTCCAGCACTGGTTTTCCTCCGGCACCCGGGACCCAGGCCTTCGCACCAGCCAGAGTCTGCCTTCTTCGTCTTCGCTGCGCCAGAGTGCTGCTCCTGTAGATCCTTTCGCCCCCCCCCCCCCGCCCTCCCTCTCATAATAGGTGTCCTGCCCTGCCCAGCCACTCTGCACCTGGAGCAGCTGGGTGGCCGCCATCTTTGTCCTTCTAATTTGCATATTCCCTCCTGATTGGCTGGTGGGCGTAGCGGAGTGATGGTCAATTTGCATGCTTCTCTTTTATTAGTGTAGATGACTTGAGGGAGCATCTACTAATTGGGGGCCACGTAGCCAAAGAGACAATGGATGCAATTTTATTAATGGGCAGTCCAACTTCTTACACACACACACACACACACACACACACACACGGCCTTTTAAAAAAATACACTGGTGATTATTTCCTTTTAGGAAGAGTGGTTGAACCACCAAGTGAACTTAAGATATGCCTTGATATCTCTTGGTAGGAGACCAAACTTGCTCAACGTGAATAGACTCCTTTGAAACTTAGTGCCAATCCAATAGTTCTACAAAGAGTGTAACAGGCCTAACTCTTGAATTGAGTCAGACACCTCATTTGATTCGATCAACAAATTAGATAAATACTAAGGCTAATGTTCAACAATGGATTATTTTCTGCTATATTCCCATGTTGCTAGTTAAGATTCCGCTTTCATCGTACATAAAAACAGCAGAAAGTCCACCCCTCCCCTTGCGGTATAGAATCTGTTGGTTCTAGGAGATCAGATATGCCCCGTGTGTGAGTTCATCTCAGCACATGCCGTGGGACGTGTGCACACCCTTTGAGGTGCTGCTGGTAGGTGTGGGATGGCAGCTAACTGTTGTCTTGTTATGTATGTACCGTGCTCATCAATGGTGTTCACGAAACTTTGGTTAAATGTGTTAATATCGTGCCATCATAGAAAATCTGATACGCAATATAAAACTACCTGAACTAGACCCACCTGTTATGATTAGAGCTTGGATGTAGACAACGCAAAACACATATATCTTTCTAACACTTATGGTTTAAAAATAGGAGCTTTGGAAGCTGTACAGACACTATGGTTAGCATATTTTCATGGATATTTGTTTACAGCAAAATATTTCTGCTCACTTAGTTTCACTGCGATGGATAGAACTTTTACTCGATAGAGGACTGTCAGCATGGTTAAGTCATGGATTGGTTCCTACAATTGCAAATAAGACCCAAGCAACTCAGCAAATAAGAATCCTCTATACAGCAGAAGCCTGGAAGGAAAGGGAGTGGGAGTTAAGAAAAAAGGAAAGGTTCAATACCAATAAAAGAAGCAAAAAATAAAGGATTGCTCTGAAATTAGCTTCTGTGATAAAGGCAGTCCCAAGTCTTCAGCTCCTCTCATTTCACACGCTGCACAACCACAGACCTCTGCTAACCCGAGTCCTTGCTAACATGGCTTCACCCAGGTCCTACGGCAGGGCCGGCGGCCAGGAGGCTGAGGAGAGGAAAAGAAGCATCCTCGAGCTGATACCAACAAATAAGACAAAAAATTACAGCAGTTACGTTAGCTTGCCCCCACCCCGTGGGATCTTACAGATCTTTGTACTTGTTGATGGGGACACCAAGGGAAAGGGGAGGGAAGGGGGGAAAGTTACAGATGAAAGAAGACTAGAGGCTCTCCCTCCCCTGGCACTTAGAGCTAAAGGAGAGATTCACAGGTGCAGAGAGAGCATTCTGTCCTGTTTTCCTGAGAAAGCTGCAGTCCCGGGAGGTTTCAGGACTGGCCCGAGCCTCAGGCACTGTTGGGGCCAAGATACACGTCTTGGCTCCCAACTCCTCACGTGTTCCCCTAAAAGACGTTGGAATGACGGTCTGTGCAAATAACAGTGAATGAAGTGAATGTGAATTGCTTAAAAGGCATAAAGGAGATCATTGAGCAAAAGGTTAACGAAGGACTCTCTCACGGACAGATATTTTAAGAGAGCTGGGGTCATTCAAATCAGGTTCTACATTCTGAGAACCCCAATTCTTAGTAATTACATATGCAATTCATGCTTCTTACAGAAAGTGTGTTAGGTCCAGGTTATGTTAGAAAGAATATTTTTACAAGGGTTGATATACCCTGTAAGGTGCATTAGGGTCACATGTAAAACCAATGTGTACAGTCAGGTCATGCTGCCTTTCCTCTTAGGGATAGGGTGGTTCAGTGGATGGAGCTCAGGGCTGGGATTCAGGAGACAGTTCTCTTTGTTCCTTACCTTAAACCAGTGGTCCCCAAACTTTCAGCCATGCCCCCCCTAAGCATCTCTAGCATCCTGATGCTCCCCCCCCCCCGCCATTGTGACATATAATTCTTCTTATTCAAAAAGTGAACCATTCACACAGAGGAAGCCTAAAAGGCCATGAACTTGGTCTAAATAAGCTTCCAAAGAACATGACATCCATGAAAGAGAAAAATAAAAGAACAAAAGGATAGTTGAAGTGCTAAGGAAGACATCACTAAGGAATTGCTTAAAAAATAATAATATGAAGTGATATGAAAAAATAGCCAAGTTTCAAAATGTATAATAGAGAACTGAAATGCATAAATATGTCACTACTAGACACCTGGTGCATGAAATTCGTTCACTGGGGGTGGTGTCCCTCAGCCCAGCCTGCACCCTCTCCAATCTGGGAACCCTCAGGGGATGTCCGACTTCCCGTTTAGGCACGATCCCGCACCAGAAGTCAGACATCCCTCTCACAATCCGGGACTGCTGGCTCCTAACCACTCGCCTGCCTGCCTGCCTGATTGTTCCTAACCCGCTTCTGCCTGCCAGCCTGATCACCCCCTAATCGCTCCCCTGCCAGCCTGATTGACACCTAACTGCTCCCCTGCTGCCCTGATCGCCCCCAACTGCCCTCCTCTTAAGGCCTGGTCGCCCCCAACTGCCCTCCCCTGCTGGCCATATTGTGACAATGTGGGGGCGGCCATCTTGTGATGACGTGGGGGGCGGCCATCTTGTGACGCAAGGGCATGAGGGTCAATTTGCATATTAACTTTTTTTTATATAGGATATATTTATATGTTGTATATGAGGCCCCTAGAACCGTAAGAAATGCAAAAAATTCACTGTTAGTGACTCATTCTCGAATCGCCCCCCTTAAAAGTCAAACTGCCCCCCTGTGGGGCGTGTGCCCACATTGGGAACCTCTGCCTTGGACGGATTCTCCGTGTAACCCACGTTAACCTCTTCACCCCCAGGAAGAAGCAGATTGCACGAAGGTGCCTTAGCCTTAGCCCTTACGTTACTTTACTCCAGGAATATTAATCTTAGTACTTAAATGGAGCCAGGAGGGTCCGTTATTACTGTAACTTTTCGCTTTGCCCTTACACCTTTTTTAAAAAACCATTTCTGCGTTTTATTTTAGAACAATCTTGCCTCAGCATTTCAGCCTCCAATGATATCACTGTGTGTGTGGGGGGGTGGGGGGGGGAAGGGGGGACATAGCATGCTTTATAGCAATGTGGACTCCAGGCCAGTGTTTGAGGCAAAACGCAGTGTTTGCTGCTTCTGCCTCTTTGTCTTCAGTAGACCTCAGTGCGAATAATTATTGTTCATCCCTCTAATTATCACCCTCATTCCAAATAGAGGAAAACTGGATTGCATTTTCAATAGTGTCATGTCGATCCCTTCAAGGAGAAGTGGAGGAAAAGAAGTGGCTAGAGCCGCGTGCTAAATGAGTGCTTTCTGTTGGATCCGGTCAAAGCCCGTGGATGCCTGGGTGTATACCGACGGCCAGGTTCCACCTTCCCTTCGTTCCTTCCGCGTGTTCCTGATGTTCCCCACTTCGATCGGATGCCGGGTCCTGTGAATCGCACCTTGTGTGGGTGCTAGGTGCGGTTGAATTTGTGGAAAGCGTCGGGCTTTGTTCGGGGAAGAAGCATTTATGTTGCTCGGTAATACTTGGACTCTGCCAGGTCCTGGTTATCATTTGCGCGTGTGGGTGGGACCAGAGCCGCCTCTGACACAGCTCACCCTCCCTCTCCTGATGCGCGGATCCCCTCTGCATGCTCCCCTCGGGGCAGCCGGGATGTGCAGTGAGAGGCTGGGCCCTGACCTGGGGAAGCTCTGCCCTGGGTGAGCCTCTGCTCCTCCAAGGAGGGGTTTTCTCAGCCCTCAGCCAGGACTCGGGGGACCCCGTAGACCCTCGCCCTCCCCTCTGTGGAGCCCTGCTTAGGGACTGCGCCTGGCTTCCCTGGCCGCCCCTCAGAAGGACTCCATGTCCTCCCGGGATCCCCGCCCTCCAGGGTCGCTGGGCACTCTTTCCAGCAAGCTGGGTACCAGTGCGTCCGGGTGCCCCTCCCTCGGGCGGGGTCCCTGTCTCCGAGGCTCGGGTCCCTCTCTTTCATCCTTTTTGTGTCCGTTGTTGCCCGTGGAGGGTTCCTCTGGTCCCTGTGGCTCACCCTGGCCAGAACTGATGCTCAGTAAGTGCTCAGGACCAGCGGCTGGGGAGTTACCACCGCCAGCAGCGTCTGTAACCGGGGGCGCAGGGTGCAAAGCCAGGTCTCGGGTTTGAGCCTCATCAGAAGAGACCTCGGTGCGTCGCCCGAGCCTGGCGCCTGGGTGGATGGCCAGGGGGCAGCCCAGGGACCCTGTCTCCCAACGTGGCGGGTAGCAGCTCCCCATCCTCCAAAGCACCCACGTTCCAACTTCTCGTGGCCCCGTCTGCTGTCCCGGTAGAGCCTCCTGGAACAGAGGGTCCTCGGAGCACTTTCACTGGCCGCCCCCATGGGGGGAGGGAAGGGGCCACCATTCTCTGACCTGCTCTCTCACCTCCACGTGCCCATGCTCCTTCCCCCTAAAAACGTTTAACACGTTCCTTCTTCCCTTCCACCTGTTTTTGTTTTGGTGGGGGGCGGCAAGGGGGTAAATCAGAACAAATTTAGTAAAATGACCTGTATGTATATAGAAATGTTTTTTCTCCCCTGGGTTTTTCTCCAAAAAAACGTTTTTGATCAAAATACGAATTGAATTTTACTCCTGAAGAAGCAGGGCTTGAGTGCCTAGGGAACTTGTGACCAAAATCAAGTTTCTTACCACTTCCTTGAACATCAAGGGTCTGTGGGGGGCGGGGGCACCCCACCCCAAGGTCTCCCTGCAGACGAGGGGGAAGGCCGACCTGGGGAGGGGTGCTCCCAGCGTGGGAGGAGAGAGAGAGCCCAGGGCGTTTGTGCCCAGGTCCGTTCCCACTTGGAGAGGTCCGTCTGTCTATCGTTCAGTAGACACAGTGTCACATGATCTCACTCCTATGTAGAATCTAATGAATAAACTGATAAACCAAATAGATCCAGAGACATAGAAGCATGGAACACACTGAGGAATCTCAGAGGGAAGGCAGGGGAGGGACAGGGATTAACCAAAGAACTTGTGTGCATATATGCATAGCCCGGGACACAGGCAGTAATGTGGGGGAGGGGGGCAGGTGTAGGGGAGAGGGTCCATGGGGGAAGAAAGGGGACATCTGTAATACTTTCAACAATAAAGGAAATTTAAAAACATAAAATTAAAATAGGAAAAAGAAGACATAACACGCTCTGATGAAATAGATGAGACTAAAAGAATACTAGTGAAAAGGGGGGAATAGTCTAGTTTTCATTCCTTTTTTTTATGTCTACCAGTGTCACTTTTAGAATATTAACATGTTTGAGTGAATCCATTCTGGATGTAGGGCAGTTCTACCAGTTTTAAAAGGCCTTTTACAGATTTTGATATTAGAGTTACGCTGCCCTTTTAAATGATTTTCTGAAAGAGTTTGAGATTGGGTTTTGTTTGTGTGTGTGTGTGTGTTTGTAAATGCTTGTTAGCATTCACCAATGAAACCTTCTGAGCCTGGGGTTAGTGTTTTTATTCCTTTCCTCTCTCCCTCTCTCCTTCCTTCCGGTTTCCCTATAATAAATTAAATTTCATAATAAATTAAATTTCTTTAATAGATGAAGGGCCATCGATATTTTCTGCTAAATTTTATGTCAGATTTGCTGGCATTAGGTTGTCTATACTATTCCTTTATTGTCTTCTAAACATCTGTGGGATCAAATGGATAATCTTTCATTCCTGACACTGGTCATTTGTATTCTGTTTTCTTCATTGGTCTAAATACGTTTATCAGTTTGGCTGATCATCTCCGAGAATTGACTAATGATTTCGTTAATTTTTCCTATGATCTTTTTCTCTGTTTCATTGACTTCTAGTCTTATCTTTATTCCTTCCTTCCTTCCTTATACTGACGTTAGGGTTCATTTGCCCTTCTTGTGTCTAATTTCTGAAGGTAACACTTAAGTCATTCGTTTGGGGCTTTTTCCCTCTCTAACATAAGCATTCGTGTCTGTAGCTCTCCTAAGAAATTCTGCATCCAGAAATGGTTGAGTTTTCAGCCGCCGAAAGTTCAAAATATATTTTTATTCGCCTTGTGATCACTGCGATGCACAGATTCTTTAGAAGTTTGCCTTTAGTTTCCAAACGTGGGGTTTTCCTAGACATCAGTCACTCATTTCGAATTTGATTTCTTTGTGCTCACTCAGGTAGCACACTCTGGTACTTTAGTTCCAGGGAACAGATCAACGCTTGTTCTGAGGGTGGACATGTGGTCAGGCAGTGAGTATTTCTCGTGCACTTGGAAACAGCGTTGTTCTGCAGATGTTGAGTATAATGTTGGCTGTCAACTGGGCCAAGGGCGTTGGGAGCAGTTCAGATGGCTTACGCCTCCAGTGTGACCGGGGACATAGTCATTCCATCGGTTCAGAGAGATGTTCCAAGTCCATCGACCATAAAATGTACTCTCTTCTTCTTAGAGTCCATCCGTTTTTGCTTTACATATTGGGGAGCTCTTTGTAAGGGCATGCCCATGTGTGACGGTCACGTCTTCCTGAGAAGTGGCCACGTTTCAGGATGAAATGGCCTTGATCTCTGGCAGTGCTGTCACGGACCGGTGCTGACTCTGTGTGTAGCGCATGTTCTTCCCATAGGTGTCCTGTCAGTCCCTCAGCCTTCACATTTAAAGTGTGTCTCCTGTAGACCGCATCTAGCTGGAGCTTCCCGTTCATCTATTCCGTGGCCTCTAACGCTAACTACAGCTCAGGCCCTTATAATTTAATGTCATTGTAGACGTGGTCGGGGTTACGCCTACCATTTCTGATTTCTTGGCTGTTTTCCCTTTCTGTTCTTTTCATTATTTTTCTCCCTTTCCTTCTTTCTCTTGGATTATTTGCGTATTTTTTTAGAATTCCACCCGGATGTATCTGTAGGCTTTATTGCTTTAGTGGTTGTTCTAGGGATTACAATATGCATCCTTAACTTTTTAGTGAAGGCCTAGAGTTTAAATATCTTACCACTTCACATAAAATGTAGGAACTTTGTAAATGTACAGATCCATCCACGATAATAGATTTCATATGCATTATATCTAAATACTAGAGGCCCATTGCAGGAAGATTCCTGCAAGAATAGGGTTTCCTGCAGCCTTCTCCGCCGCCCCGCCTGCATCCCTCCCTTCTCCGCAGCCCCACCTGCTTCCCACCCCGCCTGCTTCCCTCCCTTCTCTGCAGCCCCGCCTGCTTCCCTCCCTTTGCCGCCTCCCCACTTGCTTCTCCGCTTCCTTCTATGCTGTCTTCAGTCTTCGCTCTGCACCTGGATATGCAAATTAACCACCATCTTGGCTGGGTTAATTTGCATACTCAATCCTGATTGGCTGGTGGGCGTAGCGGAGGTATGGTCAATTTGCATGTTTCTCTTTTATTAGATAGGATGTCCTAAACCCTACAAGACAATGTTATAATTTTTGCTTTAAGTAATGGCATGTATGTCAAAGAAACGAAAAGGCAAACTTTTTTGTGCGTCTACCAGATATTTACTGTTTCTAATGCTCTTCATTGTTTTCTGAAATCCAGGTTTTCATCTGATAGATTTCTCTTCCCTTAAAGAAACACATTTTGTAGCTGCAAATTCTTTGGGTTCCTTATAGTGGGACTTTTATTTCACTTTATCTCCGAAGGGCATTTTGATTAGGTATAGAATTATGGGTTGACAGTTTCCCCTTCCTTCCCCGAAAGGTGTTGGTCTACTGTCTTCTGGGTCCATTGTTTATAGTGAGCAGTCAGAGAGGCCATTTATGTCATTGCTTTTCCCTATAGACTAGGGAGTATGTTTTTGTGGAAATCTTTTGTTGTTATTTGGTGTGGGGCTTTAAGATTTCCCCTTAACCTTGGTTTTCAAGGATATGCTTATGTGATTTCCTTATCCCTCTGCTTGCTGTTTGCTGAGCTTCCTGAATCTGTAGAGTTGTGTCTTTCACTAAAATTTGAGAAATATCCCAGCCAGCGTGGCTCAGTGGTTGAGCATCAACCTATGAACCAGAAGGTCATGGTTTGATTCCAGGCCAGGACACATGCCAGGGTTGTGGCTCCATCCCCAGTAGGGGGCATGCAGGAATCAGCCAATCGATGATTCTCTCTCATGGATGTTTCTATGTCTCTCTCCTGCTCCCTTCCTCTCTGAAATCAATAAAAATATATTTTTAAAAAATAAAAAATTGGGGGGAAATATTTGCCTATTATTCCTTAATCTGTTGCTTGTCATTCTCTGGCTTTTCTCCTTGGTTCCACAGTTACCGCTGGTATTGATATTGTCCGACAGGTTCTTGAACCTCTGTTCATTTCTTCAATACCTTATCAATACCTTATTTTAGTTCTTCAGAATGAATTATTTCTATTGATCTCTTCACATTCATTGACTTTTTCATTTATCATATCTACTAGTATTATGATTTTAAGTCCATTCAGTGATTTGTTTTATTTAATAAATTATAATTTTCAGGTTTAGAATTTCCATTTGGTACCATATGGATTCTTCTTCTCTGCTGTAATTTCTGGTGTTTTCATTCATGAAGAGCATATTTTCCTTTATATCACTGAGCATCATTGTATTGGCTGCTTTAAAATCCTTGTATGCTAACATCTGAATTGTTTTCTCTTAAAAAAATGGGTCCTATTTTCCATTTTCTTTGTATGCCAGTGATTTTGAGTTGTATCTTGGATGGCGACTGTTATGTTTTAGATACTTTGGAGTCTGTTATGTTTCTTCCCAGTATTCTGATAATTTTGTTTTAGGAGGCAAGTAATCTGATTGAACTCAAACGGCAAACTCTGTCTCTTGGACTTCCGCTCAAATGTCAACTTTTTTTTTTTTTTAATTCTTAATTGGGTTGCTTGTAGTCAGACAGAAATTAGCCAGAGGTTTGGGCAGAGCGCTATTCCGACCTCCTCCAGGCTCTGTACTTTCCGAGGCTTTCACCTTACTTTCTAGTGCAGCCGTGGGCAAACTACGGCCCGCGGGCTGGATCCGGCTGTTCTATCCAGTTCTCTTGCTCTCCCCTCCGCTCCTTTACTTTGAATTTATATTAGTTCACACAAACACTCCATCCATGCTTTTGTTCCGGCCCTCCGGTCCAGTTTAAGAACCCATTGTGGCCCTCGAATCAAAAAGTTTGCCCACCCCTGTGGCTACACTTGATCAAAATGCTCCAAAAACTCCATATTTTTCTGTTAGACTATGTGCAGCTCAAATCTGTAAAAATGGGAAATTTGTTCCCTTCTTGCAAATGTTGACTCTCCAGATTCTTCCTGCTTTTATTCACATGCCAGTGCCTTTGGTTTAATTGTGTGTTTTTTCTATTTTGCTCAGAATTTATGGCTTATGCCCCCCGCCCACAGCATTTAGAAAGCGCATGCGTGTCGTGTTCCTGAGAATGCGGCGGGAACGTACGCAGATGTCATTCCAAACAGGCCCGCGCTGTCTCCTGTTACTTTTCTTTAATGAAGCAGTTCCCCGCGGCCCCTCAGCGGGAACCTCTCTCCACTCCACGCGGTCCGCGTTCTCATTCCCATTGCCCCCCTCCGAGAAGCTTATTTCCCAGCCTGGGCCCCGCGTCCCCCCATGCAGCCCTGGACTCTGCCCCGGCAGCTGGTCGGAGCCCTCTGCCATCCCCAAGCTCGGCCATGGGGGACACCCCGCACCAGCCTGCCCTTCTCGCGGAGTGCGTGCCGCCGCAGCACTGCACCCCCGGTGCCCAGCTGCATCCAGCTGCCGCTGCAGGGGGCCGCAGTGCCACACCCAGGGCCGAGTCCCCCGGTCACTGGACGCTCCAGAGCAGGGGTCCTCCAACGACGGCCCGCGGGCCACCTGCGGCCCGCCGAGGACATGGATCCGGCCCGCCGGGTGCCGCTGCCTGTCCTGCTTAGCAGCCGACGCGTCCCGGGCCCGCAGTGCGCATAGGAATTTGTTCATAGTTTTTTTTTTAAACGATCGTCCGGCCCTCCCACGGTCTGAGGGACAGGGAACTGGCCCCCTGTTTAAAAAGTTTGAGGACCCCTGGCCCAGAGTGAAGTAGGGTTGTGGTCACGGTCCGAGGCCTCCTTACCACCTGAGCCCTAAGTGCTCATTTGAGAGCAGCACACCCCAGGGACTGCTGGGGTCTCTGGGCCAGGAAGGGCAGGGCATTGCCGAGGTTCCTCTGGCAGAGACAGTGAGGGGGCGGTCTTGGAAAGCCACGAGCCCTGGCCAGCGTGGCTCCGTGGCTGAGCACCGTCCTGCACACCTGAAGGGTCCCAGGTTCGATTCCCAGTCAGGGCACAGGCCTGGGTTGTGGGCTCCATCCCTAGTGGGGGGGCGGGGGGTGCAGGAGGCAGCCGATCAGTGTTTCTCTCTCATCACTGTTTTTCTCTCTATATTTCTCCCTTCCTCTCTCTCTCAAATCAGTAAAACATTTATTAAAAAAAACAAACAAAAACAAAACACTGGAATCAGGCTCCGCCTCAGCTGTGGCCACACAGCCCCCAGGTTCTTGGGCTGCCTGGACTCCCCCAGACTTCACCTCCCGGGGGCAGGCAGGAGATCTGGAATTGACCTTCATCTCTGCGGGACCTGTTTCGGCGTTTTGCGCTCCTGTCTCCTTAGATGTATAAGGAAGCGTGTGATACACAGAACACAGCTCCCTCATGGCCGAAACTGGTGTGGCTCAGTGGATAGAGCGTCGGCCTGCGGACTGAAGGGTCCCGGGTTCGATTCCGGTCAAGGGCATGTACCTTGGTTGCGGGCACATCCCCAGTAGGGGGCGTGCAGGAGGCAGCTGATCGATGTTTCTCTCTCATCGATGTTTCTAGCTCTCTATCCCTCTCCCTTGTTCTCTGTAAAATATCAATAATATATATATATATATATATATATAAAAAGAACACAGCTCCTTCATAGCCGTGCCTGTGAACTGGTGCGTGTGCAAACCGCAGGACAGAGCAGACACGCGTGCTTCGCTTTAATCTATCACTCTGCGAGCTTTCCTGATCCTTGCAGAACCGCGAGGCCTCCTGATTCACAGCCGCCGAGATAGGAGAACCCGGTAATGAAATGTGCCATTGATTTCCTCTTCCTGCCTTCCCGACCCTCCGTTAACTGTAAAGGGGAGACGAGGTGCATTAAATTCCAGTTCTAATAATAGCCCCCCGCGGGGACCACACGGCTGCGACGGCGGGAAGAGACCTTTCAGCAGGAGGGTTTGCCGGGGACCGGACGCCGTCTGGCGCGGCCCGTTATTTACGGAAACGCCATCGTGGTAGGACGCGGATCCTTCCGGTCGGACCCCGGGGAGCAGGTGCCCGGTCCCCCCGGCCGTGCCCACCGGCCGCCACGAGGCTTCCCTGGCGCCCTCCTGAGCATCCCAGACGTCAAGTTTGGTCCCTCGGGGCGATGGGGAGGACGGTCTGGCCGGGGCGGGGCTGGGGGTGCAGCCTTTTTGCATGAACCGGCACCCTTAGCGAGATTCACGAGGACAACGTTCGGAGGGAGAATAAAGCAGGGCCTTCCCAGCGTGTTCGGCAGAGAAAAGGGGTGTGTGGAGATGCACCGTGGGAAGCTAGCACTTTGATGGGAGCCTGTGACGTCACCCGGGTGCTTAGGGAACCCCTAGTCCTTCTCATTCATTGCTTGCGTCCTGGAGACTGGGTGCGTCCGCAGCCGCTGCCGTGGTTCAGGGAGACGGCTGTCCAGGAGGGAGGTGCACACGGGTCCCTCGGGCCGGGGTGTTTTCACTGGACAGCGTGTGTTGGGGGCCTGGGGGGGGCGGGGGTTACTTTCCAGGTCCCCGCTCGGAGAAGTCCTGACCCTTTGGGGGGTGGTGTGTTACTCTGTGAGATGCAGACAGGAGAGAGCGGCAAAGACCAGGAGCTGGGCGGGTGCCCTTCCTGAGCAACCTACTCCCGTACCCCCCCCCCCACCCCTTCCTTCTGTCATCGTCTGTCTCTCTTCCTCTGGGAGGCGATGGCATGTAATAGGGTGTGGGCTTCCCATGTACGACCCGATGAACCGAGGGCTGTGTGCGTCGCGAGGGCGTTGTGTTTATAACGTCTGTGACAACGCGTCGCCTCATGCAAGACACAGACATCGAAGCCCTCATTAACCTCACAATTTGTCAGCAAATTATAACTGTAATTACAAAGCCAGTGGCGCTCGCAGCCTCACTTCCAGGGAATCGCGTTTTGACACACACGCCCCCCCCGTCAACAACGTGAACCGGGTGGGAATGGATGGTCTTTCGGCATGAAAATGATGCCCGCGCTCCTAACGGGACTGCGGGCTGGGGAGGCGGTCAGGCGGCTGCGCGGGGAGGTCCGTGCCCTCCAGCCCAAGGAGAAATAAAGGGCGATCCCTCATCAGCTCTCTCTTCTGTTGCACCAGCCCCTCCCCCTGACGCAGGAGGAGGGGGCGCCCCTGCCTTTTGCCTCTTCCCCGCAGAGCCAGGCGCGAGCAATTACGGGAAGGGCTTCCCTGCGGTCTGTGAACGGCAGTGCCCCCTGCTCACCATCGGGCACAAAGGCAGACACCAGAAAGAGGCTCTCTGTTCTGTTTACCCTTCAGGACACTGTGCACCTCGTCACGAAAGGCGAAGTGATCCTCTCATCCCCTGTGGAAGCTGTGCCGGCTTCACGTCAGCCCCCGGGGTCAGGGGACCGCCAGGAGGCCGCCGCTGCCCCCACCTCCCCGACCCCGCGTCTGTGTGCTGCGCCTGTGGGTCCCTCGGTCCACCGGGTCCGTCCCTCCCTCCCTCCGGCTGTCTCCGGCTCTGCCCCTCGGTCCCTCGAGGGGCCCTCCACGAGAGCCTTGCTCTCGCCCCACGCTCCTTCCCTTTCCTTCTTTCTCCGTGGCAGCCGGAACGACGTCCCCCCCCCCCTTTTCTCCCTCTCTAAATTCACTTCATAGCAGATTGTCTTGTAGTAAATCACCCAAAACCCAAATAGCACTAACGCATTCTGATACAACATTAGCATTTGCTTAACAAGCACAAGATAAACATTAAACAAAGAACGGCATTTCTTTATTAGAGGCTGCGAGATACATAATCCATGAGCACAAGAAACATGGGGCCCAGCGGATATGCAGATGCGCGTGCTTTCATTGGCGCTGGGCGGCCTTGTTAGGAAAGGTTTTCATCTGAAGGCTTGGGGGCGGACGGTTCCCGGTCCCTGGCGGGGCCATAACTAGATACAGACACTGTTGCAGGCGAGGCCCGGCTCCCTGGTGGTCGTGCTGATTGGACAGCCCGAGGAAAACTTGGGAAGCGCGGGGAAGTGAACTCCATCACCTTGGGAGGACGGGGGAGAGCCAGATGAAGGCATTTGACTTCTTTTGTAACTCCCACCAAGGACAGCTTGCCGGCGCGCGCGCGGCGCGAGGCGGCCTCCATAACTGCAAATCAGGCCCTCTCCCCGATGCCGGTTTCATTAGGATGGCCAGCATGGTGCACGGAGGAAGGGGGAGGAAAAGGTTACACACAGTAATTTTACAGGCAGGCGGGTACCAAAAAAATCTGCATAATTAAGCAGTCAAGGCTGCTAATAGGGGAGTTTATATGCTCTGGGACCAGGCAAGGGCGGCACATATGGATATCGCCCTGGATATTAAATCCGCGGCGCGCAGCCTGAGCCGGGCCCCCGGGAAGGGCTCATTACGGAGAGAGGGATTGTGTGCGCTGGTCTGTCTGGGGCAGCGGGGGGAAGCAGGGCAGCCACGGTGTGCTGTGCAGTGAGACAGGAGCGGGCTCTTAATAGAGAGATCACCGCTCGTGCTGGTGGCGCGCCCCCTATTCAACGCGGCCTGCGAGGTTCTGCGTACACGCCCCCCCCTCTTCCCCCCCATATCCTGGAGACGGAGGAGCCCTGGGCGTGAAGTTTCACGCGTGGAGGGTAGGCGGCTCTGGGACGGGGTGTGCTTACTGTTAAAGGGCCCGGTGTCCCCTCCTCTGGGCTCCCCATCACCGGTGCCTGCTCCCCCGCCCGCCTGGGAGGGCCCGTTGTAAAAGCTCAGTGCCTCTGGGCTGCCAGGAGGCAGTGCCTGGGGTGGGCGGGGGGGAGGGGGACTTCCTGAGACCATCCCTTCCCCCCCCCCCCCCCCCCCCCGGCTTCTGCTTGAGACCCAAAACGGTAAAACGAAGAAGAGTTCGTAGGGAGGACCCCGTGGAGGCACACACCGGGCACACGGTGGCAGCCAGGCGTCGATGACCCGGGGCAGGGCCTGGGAGAAGAACAAGGAGGGACCAGAACAGCAGCAGGCAGTAAGCAGACCCCGCGGACAAGAGGGGATGTTGTTTTTTCGGTAGAAATACTAGAGAGGACGAGGCCAGCACACCATGGCTGCTGCCCTTGGGCCTTGGCCTGATGGGAAGGAAGAAGGCCAGGCCGGGGCATCGCTGGCAGAGGACGGCAGGCTGGAAAGCTCTCCTTGGCTGCCCGTGGAGTTGCTTGGGTTACAAAGAGGAGCCACACACAGAGAGCTACCCAGTCCCGGGCGGACTCCGCATCCTTCCCGTACCGTGGCTTCCCACATCTGCCCCTCCCCTCCCCTCCCCTTCCCTCCCCTCCCCTCCCCTCCCCTCCTCTCCCCTCCCCTGCCCTCCCTTCCCCTCCCCTCCCCTTCCTCCCCTCCCCTCCACTCCCCTCCACTCCCCTCCCCTTCCTCCCCTTCCTCCAGCAACACTGGAAAAACACCGTTGCCTCGAGAACAGACCTGGTAAGTGATGAGGACGATAACCCGGCAGGAAGGCCTCTGGTAGGGGGACAGGGCACGTGTCTGTCTGTGCTGGGAGGAGAAGGCGGCCCTGCCCTGAGTCCTGGGCAGTCTGGCAGGGCTCAGAGGAGGCGTCCGTCCTGCGTGTGGGGAGAGGGTGGGCGGGACTCGGCCTGAGGGAGAGCAGAAGGTGCTATGGTTCTTCCGTTCCCGCTGAGCTCCTCCTCCGCCCCGGACGAGGTTTCTGTGTCCTTCCAGCAGGTGCACCGAGAGGTGGTCTCAACACTCGTCTCCCTCCCCTTCGCACACACACGCGTGCGCACACACACACACACACGCACACACGCCGTTAGGCTGAGGAGGAAGAGGGGAGATGAGGTTGTGCTAAGGCGATGCCTTGCAGGAAGAGGCCTTCGGAAGTGGGGAGCGAGCGAGCAGCATGAGCGTCTCCGGGGCATTGTCTTCAAGTCGATCCTTGCCATCTGCTCCGATTTCCTCGGAAATGTCGGCGGTAGGGATAAAGGGCTCTGCGGGGTCTGCCCGAAGGACCACGTGGCTAGGCGTGTGCCCGCCGCTGCTCCTGCCAGCCCCGCCCGGGCCTGGGAGCAGGAGGTCCGAGACGCGGCCCACGTCCCTGGGCCCAGCTGACACCCCGTCCACCGACCGCGTTCCTGTGAGCCGTCCGTCTTGGGGCTCTTGCCCTGGTGGCCACTGTCCCAGTCTCTCTCTCAGTCCAGCGAGAGCCGGGGCTGTGTGGGCAGCTGACCACTGCCCGTGGAGGAGGGGGCCCTCCGTGGAGCGCCGGCCTCCCCGCCCTGTGTGTCTGAGTGCGCACAGCCCGGCGATCCTCTCGGCCCCACACAGCTCCCCGCTTCTGCTCCTTCCCTCTCTCTTTCCCCGTGGGGGACTGGAGGGGAGACACACAGAGGAACAGACTCAATCAGGGAACTCCGAAGAGTGAAAGTGTTTCATCTCTGTGAACAGACGGAGCAAACGTTTGGTGCACATTCAGTAACAGAGATCACCGATCCTTACAGGGTCCTCACGGCGGCCAGGCATTGTGCTGGACACGTGGCAGGCGTGGCCTCCCCTGGCCCCTGGCAGCCCGGTGAGGTGGCCCCTGGCAGCCCGCGGGCGGGAGGGTCCCGCTAAGACGGTTAACAGTGCAGGTGAGGTTAGCTGGTTTGCCAGTCAGGGCTGGGTATCCCACCCCCACGACGTGATGGCAGAGCCTTCGTTTTGTTTGTTTTTGAGTCCTCGCCAGAGGACGTGTTTCCGTTGGTTTTAGAGAGAGTGGAAGAGAGGGAGAGACAGAGAGGAACGTCGGCGTGAGAGAGACACACCGATGGGCGGCCTCCTGCATGTGCCCCGACCAGGGTCCAGTCCAGGGAGGAGCCTGCAGCCGACGTCCGTGCCCTTGACCGGAATCGAACCTGGGACCCTTCAGTCCGCAGGCTGACGCTCCGTCCACGGAGCCACGCCAGCCGGGGCCCGGAGCCTTAGTATTTAGGCTCACACCACCTCGGGGCACGTGGGGAGGCGTGGCAGGTGGTCTCTGTGATGACGTACGACACTGGGCCTCCCGTCCGCTCCCGGGGAGCCTCCGGGAGAAGTGGGGTGCATGTCCTAGGATGCCAGTCCCACCAGAGGCGTGCCGCGCAGGTGACGGAGGGGAAATACCAGGTGACAGAACAGGAGTCGGTAACGGCCCCGGGCCATCCGCTCGCAAACCTTTCCTTGAGAATAAAATGTTGTTTTTTATAAATGTAAGGGGATCTATTGGCTGACCAGCCCGTTTCTAAGTAGGCCTCGGAAATGGATGTCCACTCCGTGTGCGAAGAGGCTTCGTGGCGCCTGTGACCCGCGCTTACATGTTGGGGGGGCAGCGGTGGAAGGGAGAAGGCACCGGATGCCTGTTATTGCCAGAGCGGAACTTTACAGTCATACCAGGGGACCCTGGGTAATGTGTGCAATGCGCTGCGATTGTGATTTAGGGAAGAAAAATGTTACTGCTGGGTTTTATTTTCCACGGATTTTTTTAAACATCAATTAATGCAATCAAACGCAGCACAGGGAAATCTCCCTTTTTATTTACATTTCTGGGGGCAGGGAGGCCTTGTTTGTTTTCGAGAACGCTAGCCCCTGGCCCGCGCGGTGCGGGGTTTTCCGCGCGTTTTCCGGAGCAGCGCGGGAAGCGATGGGTACCCTCCGTGGGGAACGCTCCGCGCGGGGCAGCGCGGCCTCGGAACTGGGTCCGTTTGTCGGGAGACAGACGATCGTGCCTGGCCGCACAGTGTGGAAATCATGACATTTGGGGTTTTTTTAAAAACAGACTCCGTCGGTCAGATGAGTCAGACCGGTTTTGTTAGCCGTCCCAGCACATCGGAAACGCACTGCTTCTTCATGAATCAGTCAGATGCGGGGATGCCCAGCCCTCACCTCAACCTAGAAACGAAGAGCAGCATCTGTGTGGCCTTACACCTGGAGAGGGCACTGAAATAAACCGTTGCGATGATCAGCACGGTCCGCGCTGCAAGTACGTCCTTCTGAGTTCTCTCCCCGCTGTGACTCGGCCTTCACTCAACGCACATGAGCCACACCAGCTGCTGGGTGGTCTCCGCGCCTCCTGCACGGCGGGCCCCGACCCACTCAGCGCCGTGATTTAACTAAAAACACTTGGTTCCACGTTAAAATGTAACCTGGTTCTTCTCCCTGATCTGGAGTCCAGACCCGTGGTCGGCAAACTGCGGCTCGCCAGCCACATGCGGCTCTTTGGCCCCTGGAGTGTGGCTCTTCCACAAAGTACCACGGCCTGGGCGAGTCTGTTTTGAGGAAGTGGCATTAGAAGAAGATTAAGTTTAAAAAATGTGGCTCTCCAAAGACATTGCAATCGTTGTGCTGTTGGTATTTGGCTCCGTGGATGAAGGCGTTTGCCGACCACGGGTCCAGACCCAGATTTGAGCCCAGCAAACCAGGCAGGCTCTTCCTAGGACCTGGGTCACCGGGACCAGTCGACATGTTCAGGTCGATTAACTGAGAATCCGTGTACATAGACCCCGGCCACACATTTGGAAAACGGTGAAATGCTGTGTGAATACCAGGAATTGTTCTGTGGTTACCCATCTCAGGGAGGGACAGAGGGGAGGACATGTCCCGTTCTCGGTCTTAGCAAAGAGAAGTCTCCGTCCGTGGGGACTTCGGGAAAAGGGGCGGTTCAGCCGTGTGGACACGTCCCTCACTGTTTGCGCTCCAGCGTCGTGTTGGCGGAACCACGGGCACGACCGCCCTGGGATGAGGTAATCAGCAGGCCTCATCGGGTGAGTTCAGGCCACAGTGACTTCTCCGGTTTGGAATGTCTCTGCTGTTATCGCTGGAAGACAGCGTCTCTCCTGTGTGTGTCGAAGGAGCGATGCCTCGATGCTAGGGCCTCTGGGCATCACTTAGTTGCGTTCTTCCTTTCTCCGATGCTTCCCGCTTGGAGGAGGTGTGCACCCGTGCTGTGGGTGCCACCCAGTAGGGTCAGAGGCTCAGAATGGACCAGCTGGGCCACGCCCCTCCAGCACTCTCTCGGGAGTCACGTCTCCCTGTAAGTGCGCTGTGGGAGACCGTCATGGTTCTGGGTCGTGTGCTGAGATTTTTCTTAAACCTTTATTTATTGACTCAGAGAGAGATCCATCTGCTGTTCCACCGCTTTATTCATCCACGGGTTGCTTCTTGTGTGTGCCTTGACCGGGGATTGAACCCACAACCTTGGGGCGTTGGAATGGACACTCTAACCAACTGAGCTATCCAGCCAGGGCTGAGATGTATATTTTATGTGTAATTCTTCAAAATGTCTGGGCCAGTTTTAATTAAGAAAACTTCTCTTCCCATTCTAGAGAAGAACGTTTGTTTTGTCACGGTACATTTTTCCCGAAAGATACATGTGTACTCGGGTCAGTCCTGTGGTTGGTTGAAAATAGACTAAGCATATTTACGAGGTTCCTGCTGTGCACCCAGGCCCTGCTGACCTGCCTGTGTCCACTCTCATGCTCGTTTCTCGTGTCCTTCCGGCAGTGTTCGGCCACGGGAATGCCTTCGTGGCCGGCTCCTCTCTCACTGTTCGCCGACTAGCTCTTCCAACAGTTTCTATCCCACCGAAGTATGCAAAGCGTTGACTTTCCTCCAGGTTTGTTAACTATACACTCGCCTCCTCTGCCTTTAAGAAACAGACATGGTGCCGAAACCGGTTTGGCTCAGTGGATAGAGCGTCGGCCTGCGGGCTGAAGGGTCCCGGGTTCGATTCCGGTTAAGGGCATGTACCTGGGTTGCGGGCACATCCCCAGTGGGAGTGTGCAGGAGGCAGCTGATGGATGTTTCTCTCTCATCGATGTTTCTAGCTCTCTATCCCTCTCCCTTCCTCTCTGTAAAATACCAATAAAATATATATATTTTTTTTTAAAAAAAGAAAGAAACAGACATGGCTACTGCTTTGGGGAAGCAAAGGAAGCGTAGGCGGCCAAGACATCCATCCCCCCAGGTCACTTTCTGCCCTGGCCTGTCTTACCTTTTTCTTCACCAAGAGTGAAATTGATGAACGAGCTTAAAATGATTTGCTTTCAGAGAGGACATGAACTTCATGGCTGTGAGAAGGAGATTTCCACGTAGGTTGTTTAAGACGGCCTTGGAACGCTGTGCCGTGTGCAACACGTACCGTGTGGGCACGAAGCAGAGCGTTTCAGTAAAGAAAACGGTGCAAGCCATTGACAGATATTTCAGTGACATTTTTCTCAATAGATTTCCTTTTGTGTTAGGAAATCATCCGCCTTGGTGTATCGACACAGTGTATACAGTATTTAAATGTTTAAAACGGAACTCGAATGCGCTGGTTCGGGTTTTCAAAAAATTGTCATAAAGATAAAGGCTTAAAAAATGTATTGTGCCCAAAGCATCCTTGTACGTGGGCAGTATAGTCCTAGCAGTATGTGACAGCTCTGCAGAGGGAACCTGGCGTCGCCGTCCGCGAAGGAGCGACCTCCCTCAGGGTGTCTGTCTTCCTCGCCACCCCGTAGCGGCCCGCGCTGACCCGCCGCGTTGGTGTTTGGCCGATTTCATAGTCTTTAGCTTCGGGTTGTGACCTAACAAAGCCCCTAGGGATACCTGCCTCTTCCCTACTCCGAGCTAAGTCGAAATAAGAAAGAAGTCTTTGTTACAATATGGGGTGTCCCACCCCCCAAAATTGTATACACACTTTGAATAATGATAAAGGCAGTGTTTATTAAAATACATTTCCTTTTCAAAATGTAATAGAATCAGCTGTTGAAGTAGGTGTACATTTTTTAGGACACCCTGATGTACATTGTGACTTCCTTCCTTCTTCCCTCCCTCCCTCCCTCCTTGTCTCTCCCTCCCTCCCTCCCTCCCTCCCTCCTTGTCTCTCCCTCTCCCCCTCCCTCTCCCCGCCTCTCTCCTTCCTTTTCCCCATCTCCGTAGATAATGACTCTTCTGGCTAGTTGCTCCTGACTGGCATGACACAGGCAGAGGAAGGGGCAGTGAGCATGACTCACAGCTGTGCCAGGACCGGCTGGCTGCAGGGTGGAGAGCCGGGAGGTGGCGGTACATCCAGCCTGAAGCCCGAGAGAGAGAAATAGGTTAGGAACCCGTCGAGCCAACCTACTTTCCCCACCTAAGTGTGGAGCTGCCTTTCCGGAAGCCGGGCCCAGGGTTATGCATGCAGCCTCTGCGTCTCCCCAAACACTCCATTTGGAGACGCATCAGGGAGCGACTGGGCACGTAGAGAAGGAGAAGGAGCTGTAGGGGAGCAGAAGCAGGGGCAGCCTTGTTTGTGACTAATTAGACTTCCACGAAGGGGCGCTCACGCCGTCGGCACAGGGTTCAGGCGACGGTTTAACCCAGGGGTGGGCAAACTTTTTGACTCGAGGGCCACCATGGGTTCTTACACTGGACCGGAGGGCCGGAACAAAAGCATGGATGGAGTGTTTGTGTGAACTAATATAAATTCAAAGTAAAGGAGCGGAGGGGAGAGCAAGAGAACCGGATAGAACAGCCGGATCCGGCCCGCGGGCCGTCGTTTGCCCACGGCTGGTTTAACCCGTCACTGGGCTGTTGCCATTGAGAGAAAGCGTCGGTGTTGGGCCACGGATGCCCGTGTCACGGGCTGTATCGCCGTGAGCGCTGCTCAGATTGACAGCTCAGAGCAGAGTGCACCCGAGGATGGTGTCCTGGGTCCTCTGCAGGAGCTGGGGGGCGGGCGAGGGGGTCACGTCCATGACCAGTGGGCACGGCCACCTGGAAACACGTGACTCCTGGTGCATCGGCGAGAGGTCAGAAAGGCCGGATCGTGTGCTGTTTCACCGACAACCGAATTGCTGTGGTTCTCGGGTGGGAAAGGTGTCCAGGGAGGTTTGTGGGACCGCGGACCATGGGGTTCAGGAATCCTGACCCTGGGAGCCGCCTCCCGGGCGTGGCCGTCCGTGGCGCTGGCCTCAGCCTCCTGGTCTTTGACTGGAGTCCCGAGTGACCTAGATGGTCTCCAAGGCCCTCTGCCCTGTGCCCCGTCCCCCAGCGTGAGGGCCGCTGGAGAACCTGCTTCCTGCACGCCCCTCCTTTATGGCTTCTCTCCATTTTCCATGACAGCCACGGGGTCCTGGGGTCTCTGAAAATTCCTGAGCAGCGAGCACCGCGCTGTGAGCATCTCTGCGGGCAGCTCCTCGTGAGGGGGAGACAGTGCCGCCGCCGCGATCCCGGCCAGCCAGCTCCCGGCGCCCACCTTCGCTCCCCCACCGTCCCGGTGTCTCCGCTCTGGGCCTGGTGTCGGGTTTTGGAGGGATGTGTGCTCCTCACCTTCGAGCAGTTTCCTGTGGTCCTCCATTTTCCCTCAAACACGAAAGCTTTATCCAAAACGCGGTCTGGAAGAAGACACTCCACCTGGACCCACACTCGGCGCTGATGCTCCTTTGACGTGTGCTGTTGCAGGTTTTTCCTTTGCTAATATATGTGGACACCTTATAGCCGTAACCTGCTGTTCCCTTTAATTGCTCATTGTTATTAATTACATGGCCGTTACGTGGTTGGCTGCCGGAGCCGCTTGGCTGCAGAGAAATCCATTTATCATTATTGCCGGCGCGGCCTCGGGAACTGCCAGCATCCCATCCGAGATGAATGCCTGGGAGCGCGATCCAGCAGAATGTTGAACGCGGGTCAAGTCCTTGCTGCCTCCTCTCCGCCGCCCTGGCTTCTGCCGCTGCTCTCGGCGCCCAGAGCGGCGAGCGCCCGCCTTTCTCTCGCCTTTGTCTGCCTCCCTTGATGCCCGCCCTTCGGGGAGGGAATTTCACTCCCGTGCAGGGGCCTGTCCACAGAGTTCCCTTTACTCACCGCCCCCCGTAGCCCTCTCCAAACATGTCCCTCTTAGAAGGTCCTTTATACTTTTAAATAACGTTTCTTCCTTGACAGCTTCCATTTTGAAACATTACTGTTGGTTGGACATAACCTACCCCCCCCTTCCATGGAAGTGACCATCATGTCCTTAAGCGTAAGAGTAATTATAATAGCCCAGCCCCGGGCTCGGTGGCGGTTGAGTGTCAACCCTAGGAACCAGGAGGTCACAGTTTGATTCTCTGTCAGGGCACATGCCTCGGGTGTGGGCTCCATCCCCAGTGGGGGGCGAGCAGGAGGCAGCCGGTCCATGATTCTCTCTCATCATGGATGTTTCTCTTTCTCTCCCTCTTCCTTCCTCTCTGAAATCAATACAAATATAGTAAAAATAAATAAATTTACAGCCTCAACAGAGGAAGGCTGACAACTAATGAGCTAATATTCAAATGATGAATTTTTTTTAAAAAAAGTAACTATAATAAACCTCTTCTACTGACACCGTAAATAATTAGACATATTTAGATTCCCAAATTAGGAAACTGGCAGTGGGATAGATGGATGGATGGACGGACGGACGGACGAGTGAATGAATGGTGCACCTGTGCCGACTCTGGGCTACGTCCTGACGCCCGTGGTTTCTTTAAATCTGGGCTTAATTGGGAATTCACGCCCCGCAGCTGCCTGAGCCACCGTCCGCGCGACATTAAATTCACACCAGTTAAGCCAGCTTGAATGGAGCCGCCTCGAACCTTCCTGAATAAAACTAGTGGCCTTAATTACATCCCGGCAATTCAGAGGTTATGGAGCTCTGATCGGTGCACAGTGCATCACCGTAATAACCGCGGGGCGGTTCCTCGGAGGGCGACGGCGTCTGAGCGGAGGAGGCCGAGGTTGGCAGCGCATGTCTGCAAACTGTTCTTAGAGATCGTCCTGCATTTATTGCACCATTACCTCTCTTTCTTCCTGCAGCCCGCGTGTCCAAGGTCACAGCAGCCGAGCAATAACACGGAGTCCCGTGCCCCCCGCGCGGCGCTGTGCCCCGTGCGTGGTGCTGGTGAACTGCCCTAGCGTTGCCACCGAGTGGGAAGCGCAGGATGGAGTCCCTGGGAAATCTGAGAAGGGGCCCCCTGTACCTCCGCGCGCCCCATTGCCCGTGGGACTCGGGCTTTGTGGTGAACCCCGAGTCGCGCGCACCCCAGTTTAGAAGAGGAGGTGTCATCTTTGCAATAACGGTCCTTCACACAGATTCTTCGAAAGGTCATTCGCTTGGAAATGCCCCGCTGTGTCTTGTCTTAAACCTGTGGGTGCTCACCGGCCCACGTTGTCAGGATCCGTAACATTCCCAGAAGCTGGTGAACTTCATTCCATTTCTTCTATTTGATTTGGGGACTTGGGGTGTTGTGTTTTTTTTTGGGGGGGGTTGTTTTGTTTTAAAATCCTCAGCCGTTGCAAGCTGTGCTTTCTCCTAAGGATAAACACCTTTCCGTTGTTCAGAACCTTTCCTGTTCAGATCATTAGTGACTTTTTGACAAGAAGAAGAAGGTTTAAAAAAAAAGAACCGCCCTGGCTGGTTTGGCTCAGTGCATAGCGCGTCGTCCTGAGGACTGAAGGGTCCCAGGTTCCAGGACGGTTCAGGCCACAGGCCCGGGTTGCAGGCTCGATTCCCAGTCGGGGGTGCGTGCAGGAGGCCGCTGATCCATGATTCACTCTCCTCATGGACGTTTCTCTTCCTTCCTCTCTGAAGTCAATAAAAAAAATATATAAAAATATAAATAAATAAAAAGGAAAAATAGGTCCTAGCTCTTGGGTAAACTCCACACAGTGACAGGGACACCCCCCAGATGTGAGCTGTGCTGGGTGCGGGGCTGGGTGGCCGGCCCACCGCACGTGGAGTCCGTACCGACCGCTGCACCGTCTCTGTTCTCAAAAGCCTTTGAAGTATGGTTAGCAACCATCCTTGGGTAAAAATTGCTGTTTAATATTTTAACCTTGCTGTTTTGGGTTCTGTACTCATTTAAAAGTTATTTTGATTTTCTGAACTTAAGTATGATTGAAAACTCCCATTGATGGCGGTTTGAATATCCCATTGATGGTGATCTCACGGGTCATCGAAGCACATTCCTCTGGGACCCAGGACGGATAGCGATCCTGGATTGTCTCGGTGGCTGCAGATGGCTGGGTTTCGGTTGACTCGGTGGTCCCAGAGTCTGGACAGCGCCATTATTCTGGATTGTCCAGGTGGTCCCGGAGTCTGGACAGCACCATTGTTCTGGATTGTCCAGGTGGTCCCGGAGTCTGGACAGCGCCATTGTTCTGGATTGTCCAGGCGGTCCCGGAGTCTGGACAGCACCATTGTTCTGGATTGTCCAGGCGGTCCCGGAGTCTGGACAGCACCATTGTTCTGGATTGTCCAGGCGGTCCCGGAGTCTGGACAGCACCATTGTTCTGGATTGTCCAGGTGGTCCCGGAGTCTGGACAGCACCATTGTTCTGGATTGTCCAGGCGGTCCCGGAGTCTGGACAGCGCCATTGTTCTGGATTGTCCAGGCGGTCCCGGAGTCTGGACAGCGCCATTGTTCTGGATTGTCCAGGCGGTCCCGGAGTCTGGACAGCGCCATTGTTCTGGATTGTCCAGGCGGTCCCGGAGTCTGGACAGCGCCATTGTTCTGGATTGTCCAGGTGGTCCCGGAGTCTGGACAGCGCCATTGTTCTGGATTGTCCAGGTGGTCCCGGAGTCTGGACAGCGCCATTGTTCTGGATTGTCCAGGCGGTCCCGGAGTCTGGACAGCACCATTGTTCTGGATTGTCCAGGTGGTCCCGGAGTCTGGACAGCACCATTGTTCTGGATTGTCCAGGTGGTCCCGGAGTCTGGACAGCACCATTGTTCTGGATTGTCCAGGCGGTCCCGGAGTCTGGACAGCACCATTGTTCTGGATTGTCCAGGTGGTGCCGGAGTCTGGACAGCACCATTGTTCTGGATTGTCCAGGTGGTCCCGGGTGGTGCGCTTCTGTTGGTTCGGTGATTCGTGGATGCTTTGGGTGGTTGAATTGCTCAGGTTCTGCTTCTGTGAATGTGCTTTTTCGCGAAACAGGTTCCTCATTCCAGACCCAGCGATGTAGTCGATACCTTTGTGATGTTCTGCCAATATAGGCCAGATGTGGCGGGTTGTTCGGGGCTGCGAGGTCTGGAGTGCTTTTGCTCCCTCGTATGCCGCCGGCTGTTAATAAATGACTCCATAATTCGACCTTTTTTTTGAGGCGTCCTTTGTAAGATGGGGGTTACACTACAACACCTTTTCCCGCGGGACTTACCTTGGAAGCAGGTTACGCTGCAGAACCCTCCTCTCCCATGGGCCCGGAGGCGGGTACACCTGCATGTCCGCCAGCGCCGGGAGCCCGCGGGGAGGGCAGTGCCTGTAGGCGTTGAATATGGGACGAGAGAAAGTTGAAGCAGAGAGTGAAATAACCGCATCCATCCGCCTTAACCGATTAGATCACAGGACGGGGCTGTGCCCGGTAAGCATCCTCAACTCCTGACGGAAATGGTCTGAAACACGAGCTCCGGGTCGTGGGTGTAGGATGGAGAGATGCTCTGTGGCTCGGGGGCCCTCTTTGACCTGGTTCTTCCCGTGTGTCAGGGCTACCGTATGTCCTGAGACTGTCCTCTGGGAATAAGGGTGAGTTTGAGCCCTACGTTTCTCGCCGGAGAGGAGCTGGCAGAGGAGAAGTGCTCGGTGAGTGCTCCCCTTTCTCAGGCATCCTCGTCTCCTTCGGGAAGTCTCTTTGGGCACGCCGTCCAGGGTGGATCAGCGGACCCCTCCGCGCACGCGGTGGGCTGAATGTACAAAGGGCGGGGGCAGGCTCTGGAAACTCAGCCGCCCAATAGTAAGCATTGCTTTGGTGTTCGCCTCGGCATTTTGTTCTGATGCAGTTACATGGAGGACTGGCTAAGGATCTGTTGTTTCCCATCCATGGAATAAATATGTGTTAACCAGGGAGCTCAGTGCTGTCCCGGGCGCTTGGCACGTAACAGACCCTGCCCTCGCCCCCCTAAAACTCGCCTTGAGCACGCACCAACGGATGAATAGCCCAAACCAGCGTCCTGGCACTTGCTTGGTATCTTTTTTAATATGTTTTTATTGATTTCAGAGGGGAAGGGAGAGGGAGAGAGAGAAACAGAAACATCCATGATGAGAGAGAATCATGGACCAGCTGCCTCCTGCACTCCCTCCACAGGGGAGATCGAGCCCACAACCCGGGCCTGTGCCCTTGACCAGGAATGGAACCGTGACCTCCTGGTTCCTAGGTCGATGTTCATCCACGGAGCCACGCCAGGCGGGCACTTGCTTGGTATTACAACGCCCTGGACTGCCACCTCCACGCTTTCGCAGGCCGGGCAAGAGCCGGAGAGCACGACTGAATCGGAAACCTGTCGTGTCTCCTACGTCGAATATCTCTTACGTCTGATTATGACGGGACATGGGAGGGCATTTTTCATACTGTCCTTGTGTGTGCATACGCCGGTTGCCAAGGCAGAAAACAGAGCAGCATTAAAGATGAAGTGGTGGAAAACTCTGTCCGAGGAAAAGGGCTTATTTTCGTGTATTCAAGGGACCATAAAGAGAGGAGGAAATTGTCCAAGGAATCTGGGTCCCTCCCTCTCAGTGGAATTGAGCGACGAGTACGGAAGTCCGGGCTCCCCGTGGGGAGCCGCTGTTTTCACGCAGCCCTGCCTTCCAAACAGACGGGGTGGATTTCAGGTGCAGCTGGTCTCGGCTCTCGCGCCCACCCCACCCTCACGCTGGCCTTTTGTTGAGCTATCAGCCGTGGGCAAACTACGGCCCGCGGGCCGGATCCGGCTGTTCTATCCGGTTCTCTTGCTCTCCCCTCCGCTCCTTTACTTTGAATTTATATTAGTTCACACAAACACTCCATCCATGCTTTTGTTCCGGCCCTCCGGTCCAGTTTAAGAGCCCATGGTGGCCCTCGAGTCAAAAAGTTTGCCCACCCCTGAGCTAGCTGCACAGTGGTCGGCAAACTCATTCGTCCACAGAGCCAAATATCAACAGCACAACGATCGAAATGTCTTTGGAGAGCCACATTTTTTAAACGTAAACTTCTTCTAACGCCACTTCTTCAGAATAGACTCTCCCAGGCCGTGGTATTTTGTGGAAGAGCCACACTCAAGGGGCCCAAGAGCCGCGTGTAGCTCGCGAGCCGCAGTTTGCCGACCACGGGGCTAGCATTATTGTCACTAAGCAAGTATCTAATAACCGGTACTGCTTTCTTCTGTTCTTGGTTCAGAACGTGTTTTTCCGTGGGGAGAGGATTCGGGAGTTCAAAGTGATTTTTTCAGTGCCATACCCAAAACTGATGTTCTTGGGGTTTGTTTGTTTTAAATAAAAACATTTGGAGCCCAAGTTTTTACCTCCAAGCTGTTTGCTGGCACTGTTTTCTGTGAGCCTTCGACTCCAGGGCCCCTGTTGAGATCAGGAAAGTGGAGAAGGGGAGGATAAGGCCCGGGGTGCAGACGCCCTGGCCAGGCTTGAAAGGCGTCTCTAGTCTCCGTGCCTACCCCTCACCCAGCTTGTGCCAGAATTGGCGCTGCCGCGTCCCTGTGGGCCGAGGGAAGCCACCTTTCTGGAGGGTTGTTGGTTTTATTGTTTCCATAGCATTTCAGGGTTTTCTCCTACATGAGAATATTCTAGTAACTGCTAGCCAGAACCGATCATAATAGCCAAGGAATTGGACGCTATTACACCTCAGAGCATCTGAAATCCCGCTGCCTGACTCTCCATCCCAACCCACCTGGACCTCCTGCTGGTTTCCAAGCTGCTGCTGTTTATGGGGCTCCAGGCAGCCCCCGGGCTCCTTGAAATCTGCCGGGTGCAGGGCTGCCTTCCCTGCTGAACCGCTTCCTCCCTGCCCTGCTGACAGAGAGAAGTCCGGGACGGGAAACAGCAGTGTCAGGGTCAGGGCCTTGCTCAGGAAGGGCAGCGGCATCGCAGCCCTTAGGCCCGTGGCCAGAAGCACCTTATCGATCTTGAAATGAGATCCGGGCCCGGCCGGTGTGCCTAAGTGGTTGGCGTGACGGTTTGATTCCCGGTCAGGGCACAGGCCCGATTCCCGGTCAGGGCACAGGCCCGGGTTGTGGGCTCCATCTCCGGGGGGGGCGGGGGGGGGGGCGCATGCAGAAGGCAGCCGTTCAGTGATTCTCTCTCATCATGATGCTTCTGTTTCTCTCTCCCTTCCTCTCTGAAATCAGTAAAAGTATATTTTTTTAAAAAAAGAAGAAAGAAGACTCTGGCTGAGACACACGGAATGGATAACATTTGCTTTTCTTTTTTTTTTTTTTTTTTTTAAATATATTTTATTGATTTTTCACAGAGAGGAAGGAAGAGGGATAGAGAGTTAGAAACATCGATGAGAGAGAAACATCGATCAGCTGCCTCTTGCACACCTCCTACTGGGGATGTGCCCGCAACCAAGGTACATGCCCTTGACCGGAATCGAACCTGGGACCCTTCAGTCCGCAGGCCGACGCTCTATCCACTGAGCCAAACCGGTTTTGGCCCATTTGCTTTTCTTGAGGTCCCTGAGGGGGAGGCACTGTGGATGGTCAGAATCAAGGTCCCTGGTGCGCATTCACTCTTACTGGCCCCACGCCCATCCTCTCTGTTGTGAGTCTCCTGTTTTCACCGCGTGGCTCAGGGATCCTGGCAGTGGCGGACCCTCCCAAGCGGCTGTGAGGAAGTCCGAGTAGGTGCTAGTGTCGGTCGGTCTCAGGCAAGATTCATTTCCAAGTCAAAGTGTTCAAAGTATAATAGGGCAGAGCCTGGCCGGCGTGGCTCAGTGGTGAGCGTCGACCTATGAACCAGGAGGTCAGGGTTCCATTCCCGGTCAGGGCACATGCCCGGGTTGCGGGTTCGATCCCCAGTGGGTGCATGCAGGAGGCTGCTGATCCATGATTCTCTCTCATTATTGATGTCTCTCTCTCTCCCCCCCCTCCTCTCTAAAACTCAACTTAAAAATATATATATATTTTTAAAAGGCATGGGACAAAAAAATAAAAAATAATACAGATAAAAAGGCGTCGGGCAGAACTTCCTAACCCAGGGGTGGGCAAACTTTTTGACTCGAGGGCCACCATGGGTTCTTACACTGGACCGGAGGGCCGGAACAAAAGCATAGATGGAGTGTCTGTGTGAACTAATATAAATTCAAAGTAAAGGAGCGGAGGGGAGAGCGAGAGAACCGGATAGAACAGCCGGATCCGGCCCGCGGGCCGTAGTTTGCCCACGGCTGTCCTAACCAGTGCAAAGCCCGGTCACACCGTACTCTACAGTCTGAAACGCTGCCTCCCTTTGAGGCTTAATGACTCATCTCCTGGCCGACTCAGAGCCGTAAGTCACAGTCTCCTTTGCCAAGTTAGCAGCTCGGGGAGCTACGGTGCAGCTGTGGAATATGCGCAGCGTCTAGTGCAGGGGTCCTCAAACGTTTTAAACGGGGGGCCAGTTCCCTGTCCCTCAGACTGTGGGAGGGCCGGACTACAGTTTAAAAAAAAACTATGAACAAATTCCTATGCGCACTGCGGGCCCGGGACGCGTCGGCTGCGAAGCAGGACAGGCAGCGGCACCCTGCGGGCCGGATAAATGTCCTCGGCGGGCCGCATGTGGCCCGCGGGCTGTAGTTTGAGGACGCCTGGTCTAGTGCAACAAATTGCAGGGGCCGGAGCGCCGTGGTCCGGCAAAGCGCAGCGCGCTCGGCCTGTTGTCCTGCTCCCGGTTTCTGGGGGGGAGCCAGCGCAGCCGAGGGTGAGTTGTGTCGTGTACGGCTGTTCTGTCTGACTCCTCAGACCCCCGCTTGTAAGTGTGTCCTCGGAAATTAACTCAGGAGAGAGGACAGCCAAAGAAGGGGGGCTGGTTAGGGCACAGTGCTCTTGGGTTTAATGTGTGTGCGCGCGGTGCACGCGCTGGAGCTGGAGAAGCCGCAGCTGCAGGGCCTCGGACGCTCGCTGTGGATTTCGAGGGCACGGCCGGCTCCCGCTCGGGTCACAGCCTGTGCGTGTGGCCCAGAAGCGTTTGGACCTTTGGACCTGGGCCTGCACAGGATGTGGCGGAGGAGGCGGGAGGACCCGCTGGCCGGTCTCAGGGGCCGAGGAGTGGAGGAGTTCTACTTACAAACAGTTACACATCGGTCCTGGGTAATGGCCTTGGTGTTGACCAGCCCGTCCAAGAGGCCCCCGGTGACTCCCGGGGTAAGAGCCGCCGTAAGTCAGCCACGGCACGCGCACTCGTAGCGGCTCCAGATCTGTTTCTGCCGCAGGCCGAGGAGGCCAGCCTGGGCCGCACGGTCGCGGCTGCTCACGGGGTCCCCTTGTTCAAAGCTCGAACTGAAACGGCAGGGTCGTCCGCCGGGGCCCCCAGGGGCCACGGAGGAGCTCAGAGCTCGTGCTGTGCTTGAGCGTCCGGCGGCGGTGGCGATGGCTTTCCCGTGACCGCACGGCCGGTGCGCACTGGTGCTGGTCCAGGTTTGAGAAGCCGAGACAGACATCGTCCCCCCCCCCCCCGAAACGGCCTCAGACAGCTGCTGCTCTCACAGCCGTTGGGACGGGAGCCCCACCGCCCCAGCTCAGGCGACGAGGTTTGTCGCCACGGCGGGTTTCCATGCTTCCCCTTCGACACGGAGGCTGGAGTCAGAGCTGCACGCGCCTCGCCTGGGAGGTGACCCGGGGCCTGTGCGCAGCGATGTCCCCACGGACCTGCAGAGCAGCAGAGGGCAGCGGTGGTTCCAGCTGACGTTAGGTCCCCGGGACACCGCCTCCTAACCACGGCCCGGCCATCGTGGGCACGCGGGCGGCGGTTGGCCCGGACGGAAGGCGGCTGCCCGCAGCGCGTCGCCCTTCCTGACCGGGGACCCCAGCGCTGGCCACGTGACCCTCCCCCCACCAGGACGCCACAGAGCGGGGCTTCCTGCTTGTTCTGGAAAGAAGCAGATTTATGCTGAAGCTCCAGGTTCTCGTCCCGTCGGCACGTTGGCACCCCGGCGCGACCTTCTCCCTTTCTCTGCGCCCACGGCTGCTCTCGTGGGTATTCGCTCAGATGCTTTCCAGCCTAACGCTCAGTCCCGGGGTCTTTCACGGCGCAGTATTGCTCATTTCCTGCCCGACTTTCTGGTTATCAGAATCTCAGCGTTGCAGTCCATCTTTATTAACAGGGCCCAGGAAGGCTGGTATTTTTTGTGCTTCCGTTCCCAAAGTTACCTACAAAGGCAAATAAATCGTCCCACTGCAGAAAACCTGGGGAGGACGCATGGGCAGAAAGGACGAGGAATCTAGAAGCTTCCTCCGCAGGTCCCATCTATAACTCTTAATAAGAAATAGGGCTGCATTAGCCTATTATATCCTTAATGGAATATTGTAATGGTTATTAAATCAATTGACTCAGAATCTCTCCGTAATAAATGAGTCAGGCTCTATTATCCAATTACTGTCAGCTGCTACCTTTCCGGAGAGCAGGGAGGGTGACTCGGATTGAATTTTTAAACTGTTGGCACCTCCAGGAAGAAAGCAGAGGAGGCGGCGAGGCGCGAGCCGTGGCTCTGTGGGCAGAATCCGAGTCTCAGGCTGAAGGTCACCTGACACGGGAGGTGCTGACAGCATCGCCGACTTGACATCAAACCGCCGTCGCTCCTTCCTGTTCTGCGCTCCCCGGCGCCCCACGAGAAGAAAGCAGGAGAGACGCTCCGCTTGGAAAGGACGCGGGGCTGGACGCAGCCCCGTCCCGCAGCACGGAGGGTTTAGCCGGTCTTTGCAAATTCAGACACGGCTCCCAGCCTCGCCGTGCAAATGTCAGCGTGCGCGAGTTCAGGGGAACAGACGCTGCATAAGGTTAAGCTTTCACAGCTCTTACTATAAATAAGCTCGTTGGCCGTCACCGCCGATCCCCCTTCCTCAGTGACAAACTGCAAAATGAATTCCGTTCACCGGTGGTCATGCTTCGGGCCCCCATCTCTCGTTCGCTCTGCGTTGGACCCTGTGGCCGTGGTGGGGGGAGCCTAGGACCGGCGAGGAGAGGGGGGGGGGAGCTGCATACCCTGAGCTGGCTGGCTTCGGCTCGCCGCGCATCGCTGTGGGACAGGGCACGTCTGTTTTCCGTCCTGGGGAGCTAAGGAGGTACAGGATTTGTTGCAAAAGACCTCACTCTGCTCCTCAGGCTGAAGAGGCAGGTAGACCTTCCTACCGGGTCTCCGTATTCGAACGTGCCTTTACTGGAAGGGCTTCGGAAGGGCCCTCTCCCGCGGGGATGGTCCTGGCGGGCTCTGGGGGCCTCCCCAGGGGACGTGGGCGGCTCCTGGAGCGAAATCTGCACGAGTCTCGTGCCAGGGGTTGCCCTGCGACTCCGAGCAAAGGCATGTCAGCTCTCCGGGCCTCGCTTCCCGCCTCTGTGACGTGGGGGGAGGAGACGTGTGCCGCCTCTGTGTGGGGTCCCGGGACTGCGTTTGGACGCGTCCACGTTCTGTGATGGGGCTTCGGGTCAGCAGTGAGTAAACCCGGGGGAGAACATGCCCCTCGTGCAGATCCACGCGCACCTGTTCTGTTCGTGTCCCTTCCGTTGTTTCCCAAACAAAAGGCTCCGGGTCCAGGAAGAGAGCAGCACATCGGCGAGGTACTGGCATCAGGTGCGTCTAGGTTCGTGTGACAGTCAGTCCCGAGCCCCGGGAACGCCCCCTGGACCTTCCCAGAGAGCGGACGTCTCAGAATTCTGGAGCAACTGTGGGTACCGCTCCACCCCTAGGCCACATTCCTGGTTCTTGTGCCAGACACGTAGTTTAACGATAAAATTATAAAACTCTTAGTTACTGTCGTACTACCAAAAAAAGGCATACAGCATTGAGGAAACAGAAAATGTTTAAATTCGGCAAGTCTTCCTGAGGATTCACGGACGGACCCAGGACCCTACGATAAATGGTGTTTCTTACGTTTCTCAAGATCTAAAATTTGGCAAATTTTGGGTAACTTTAAAATTAAAAGGAAAAAAAAAGAAAAGAACAGATACAAACCCCTGGATCTTATATAATCCCTAAAGCTTCCTGTGTAACCCCTTGTCATGTCAGTGTGCACCATTAAACCCCTTCTTACATAATTATAACCGAGGCGTTTACTCTGCCACCCAAACACAGCGTCGGCTTTTATCTCCTGTGAAATGTAGACAGTGCTGGGTGGCTTAATTAGTACTTGGCTTCTGTTTCCACCAGTTCCGACCCTCCGCTTCTAAAGACGCACGCTCGTGTGGGAGGAAAGATTAGGAATACAAATAGAGCGATTTTACCCCGCGTTCGCGCATAATCACTCACTTTGTAATTGGGCTTTTGTGTTGCCGGTAACATGGGCGGGAGGAGGACTCCGGCACCCGCCCGTGTGGAGCTGAGCGAGAGGAGCGAACGGTGAGGACATGGTGAGGACGTGGTGAGGACGTGCCGCCCCCCCCCCCCCGCCCCCCCGTGTGCGTTTGTCTTTCGTTCCCCAGATCTGGGGTGTCCCACACAGCGTTCCTTCGTAGCATGTTTAATCGTTGCAAACAAGAGAAGAGAAAAGCGAGATAACGTCAGGTTAAATGGCAGCCCTAACCCTTGACGCTTCTCAGTGGTCGCCCCGTGGTAGCTGGTGTTGGCCTTAGCTTCTCTGTGAAGGTCCCAGACCCTGAGCCAAGCTGCCAGGGTCCGAGTCCAGGCGGCCTCGGGGTAGGTTTTGGCTCCATCCTTGATTGCCCCTGTGACTGAGAACAAGTCGCTTCCGCTCCCTGGGCCGCCGCCTCCTCCTCCTCCTCTCCTCCTCCTCCTCCTCCTCCCCCTGCTCATCCCCCTCCTCCTCCCCCTCCTCCTCCCCCTCCTCCTCTGTAGCATGGGGATGGGAGAGGAGCCTCCGGGCTGTGGCGGGAGAAGAATTGGTGTCCGTGTGCACTTAGAACCACAGGGTCTGAAACCAGGAAGTCCGGGGTCCCTCCGAGGGCTGCTGCTTTTCACTCTTACTCTCGCTCATTGAAGCAAGTCAGGTTAAGTTTTAAATTTCACAAGCATGTTAACGAGAGGGAAAAGGCAACGTAAAAACAACAGGTTTTATCGATAACACTAACGTTACACAGTATATAGCAGCTAGTGGCCCGGTGCACGAAATTCGTGCACATTAAAAGGGGATTAGTTAGAGGAAATAATTTAATATTGTGCCGAAACCAGGTTGGCTCAGTGGATAGAGCGTTGGCCTGCGGACTGAAGGGTCCCGGGTTCGATTCCGGTCAAGGGCATGTACCTTGGTTGCGGGCACATCCCCAGTGGGAGGTGTGCAGGAGGCAGCTGATCGATGTTTCTCTCTCATCGATGTTTCTGGTTCTCTATCCCTCTCCCTTCCTCTCTGTAAAATATCAATAAAATATATATAAAAATAATAATAATAATAGTAATAATTTAATATTGCTATTTGCCCTTTCTCTTTCTATAGAAGTGTCAGAGATGAAAGAAAATTAATGAAATGTATATGAAAACCTTCCTCCTGTCAGAGTCTAGGGCTCACCAGGGGACCCAGAGTCAAGTCCCTGCTCACCCACATGCACCTCAAAATTGCATGAGACCCAGACCCGGCCAGGCCCCCCCGCCCCAATTGGGCTAGATCCAGACCCAGCCAGTCCCACCCTTGTCAAGCCCTGCTGGGCAGGGGGCGTAGCCTCAGGTCCCCTGGACCAGTGCCAGGACGGAAGGGGGGTGGCCTGAGGTCCCCCAGCCCAGACTGGGGCAGGGGGTGTGCCTTGAGGTCCTCCGTCAAGCCCCGCCAGGTGGGGGGCGTGGCCTGAGGTCCCCTAGCCCAGAACCAGGATGGGAAGTGCACCTTGAGGTCCCCCGTCAAGCCCCGCCGGGTCGGGGGGGTGGCCTCAGGTCCCCTGGCCTGGCACTGGGGCTGGGGTTGCAGCCTGAGGTCCCCAAGCCTGACGCCAGGGTGGGGGGCGTGGCCTGAGGTCCCCTGTCAATCTCCCCGGGGGCGGGGGAGGGCGTAGCTTGAGGTCCCTGCTGATTGCTCATTAAGGCTCCTTATGGGAACTTGGCCTCAGCTGTGGGTGCAGCCATCTTTGTGACGGAGTGATGGTCCATTAGCATATTCCCTCTTTATTAGATAGGATTGTTACTACTTGAAAATATTTTTCTACCATCTTGTTCCTAACACATCGAAGAAAACTCTGGAAAGTGAGCCTGGACCTCGGGAAGGGAGGCCGCGTCCAGGCGGGGTAGGGTGAGGGGGGTGGGATGGAAACTGTCCCTCAAAGTAAAGGAGGAAGGAATGGAGAAGAGACGGGGTCTGGGAGTACCACACAAAGAAAGAGCATTTGCAGGATCCAATAAGCATTGATAGTATCTTAACATTCCCTGAAAATTTTGGAATGAGAAAAAGGAAATCTCATTAATGGGAATACCACTCAGAAATTTATGGTTCGAAATCGAAACGTCTAGAACTTTCTAGGTGAACCGGAGCAAAGGCCTGAGGGAGAAGCTGTCCATCTTTCTGTGGGTCCTTTATCTTGAGGGCTTGGGAAATACTCAGCCCATCAGCCTATGGTGGAAGAAGGAGCTGCCTGGTTGCTGACACGCCAGTTATGCTGTAAGCGCTTAATAAAATGCACCACCTACGCTGAAATCCGCCTTCGTGTCAGCTTTGAATGCTACATTTCGGGAATGTGTTAAATTGATATACACGCATCCAGGGAAGTAACCAGAAACCATATACGCTGCCAGCAGGCGAGGGCAGTGGGTGCCCGTATGCAGTCCTCATCAGCTCAGTCGCCCCTGAACACAGGTGGGTTCTCACGTCTCTCCTCGTGTGTTTTCCTTCACAGACGAAGGACTGAACCACGAATGCAAGCTCTGCAGCCAGACCTTCGACTCGCCGGCCAAACTGCAGTGCCACCTGATCGAGCACAGCTTCGAGGGCATGGGGGGCACCTTCAAGTGCCCCGTGTGCTTCACAGGTAGGCGATTGACGTGCAGGTGGGCCAGGCCCGCCCAGGCCTGGCGCCCATGCCCCACCCACCCACCCCAGCTCAGGTCCCCCTGCTCCGGCCCGGCACAGAGAGGACGCCGGCTCATTGGGGGAGGAGGTGTTTGATTCTGCCATTAGCATTATTGATCGCGGCTACTTAGAGGCTCCGACGGGCCGGAAGGTTAGCCAGGAGGACGAGCAAATGGCATTGCAGGTCCTCTCAGAAGTTTGCACTTTTCCATTTGGACAATGACATCCCAGTTTTATTCTACTTTCTCTTCTCAACGTCAGAAGGTTACCGAGGCAAAGACAGCCTGACGGAGCCGCTTTTTGTGCGTCTGCTATTTAAGAAGGAAGACGTGATCCGGGGCTGGGAGCCTTTTACCTTCCAGAGGGCGCGTGGCTCTCTGTGACATCATTGGCGGGCCGTGCAGATCTCACCTTAAAAGTTAGCCTGCTGCATCCGGTCACACATTTAATGAGCTTCCCCCGGTGCGTAGGGAGGGCCAGGCCAGATGGCTTCATGGGGCAGGCCAGAATGCTGGCTTTATAACACTGCCCATAAGCAATGAAAATATTATTATTATTATTGATTTCAGAGAGGAAGGGAGAGGGAGAGAGAGAGACACATCAATGATGAGAGAGAACCATTGATCAGCTGCCTCTTGCACGTCCCACCCTGGGGATCGATCCTGCAACCTGGGGTTGTGCCCTGACCAGGAATCGAATGGTGACCTCCTGGTTCATAGGTCGACGCTCAGCCACTGAGTCACGCCTGCCCTAGAAATGAAAAGATTATTATAATCCTCCCCAAAGTCCCTGAACTTGGCAACCGTTGATAAGGCATTCATTATCCTGGGACAGTGGTCGGCAAACTCATTCGTCAACAGAGCCAAATATCAACAGTACAACGATTGACATTTCTTTTGAGAGCCAAATTTTTTAAACTTAAACTTCTTCTAATGCCACTTCTTCAAAATAGACTCGCCCAGGCTGTGGCATTTTGTGGAAGAGCCACACTCCAGGGGCCAAAGAGCCGCATGTGGCTCGCGAGCCGCAGTTTGCCGACCACGGTCCTAGGACATTGGAATTTTTAATGGAGACGTTGATATAAATAGACACATTGAAGAAGAAATTTGTATTAGCTGTGGTGTAAGAGGTCACTTTTTAGCACCCCCAGAAATGTCCATCAGAAACGATAACTTGAAGCCCCGGGGGGTTGAAACGTGGCCGGAGGACGTGGTGCTGGTACTTCCCCGGCGACACCGTTACCCCGGACGGCTCCTCTGTGGTCGCTTTGCCTGTGCCCTGGACTCGGCGGTTAAGTCCCTCCAGGCTTTGTCTCTGATTTCTCAGGAAAAGCAAACGTGTAGGCTCTCGAAAGTGACCTCTTTGTTTCCTGAGCGACATTCCAGGCGTCGATTCCTCGCTCAGGGGCCCGGCCTTGGCGCTCTGCGCTGCGATGAGACGGGGAGCAGGGCTGAGCTGCCGGGCTGCTTCCTCGGCAATCCCACAGCCTCAGCTTCGTTCAGGCCTGTTTTCCTGTTTGTTTTTATTTTTATTATTTTTTTGTGAATCCTCCCCTGAGGATATTTTTCCGTTGATTTCTAGAGAGAGTGGAAGGGAGGGGGAGAGACAGAGAGAGAGAGAGAGAGAGAGAGAGAGAGAAACATCGATGGGTTGCCTCCCACACGTGCCCGACCAGGGTCAAGGATGAAGCCTGTAACCCAGGTACACGCCCTTGACCGGAATCGAACCCAGGACCCTTCAGTCCGCAGGCCCACACTCCATCCATGGAGCCACACCGGCGAGGGCGGAACCATTTTTTTATTCTTCTGAATTTGTACTTAAAAAAAATTCCGTTATGTAGTATTTATCTTGAGCTACAAGTCAGGCGTCTGGATTCTTTATAAACATTCATGAGGGGGCGGGGTCCTAGATCTCCTCACGATGAAGACCCCCCAGGAAACAGCTCTTCCGTGGCATGGCCAGAACCCTCGTAAAAGGTGCCAACTGACACGGACACTGGCTGCAAATCCGTACGAAAACCCGTTTCTTCCTGGTGATGTGGGGGAGCGACCAAAAGGCTTCCGTCACGAGCAGCCTGCACGTTCTGGGCTGACAGGCCTAAATCGTTTTCCTGTATCTTGAAGTGATTTTTTTTTTTTTTTTTTAGCAATCACCGTGGAAGGTGTGGGGGGCCCTGGCATTGGTAGGCGGGAGAGGAAATCTGAGCCGTTTTTAGGGTAATGAGAAATGTGATTAAAATGTATGACTCCTAAGAGCAATAGTCTAATATTTTAGGTCGGCTGGCGATTAGAATAATTTTAATGATTAGCGCCGAGTCAACGCCAAACGCCGGCGTCTTTTAATAAGCCCCCTCCCCGCCCGTCCCCATTAATATGGTGGAGGCGAACTTTTTTCAGGTCACAGTGCACCAGGCATCCGTCAGGAGCCGCGCTGCCAACCCAAACACTGCCTCTGGCATCTACAATTTAATTATTAATAGGATGTCTCCCAGGTAAACCGTTACACAGGCTTAGGGCCTTGTTTTGTAGTCATTAAAATTGAACATGTTTATATTATTAAAACCCTCGCATTCCGTGTGTAGGCTGAGTTGATCTTAAAGGACCCAAAGAGACGTTACCTGCGGTTCTGTTTCATATTTATAGACAATGCCCCCGAGCTGCCGTGCGGTATCATTCTCGGCATTAACGCGTTTAAACAGAGAGCTGTTTGCTAGCTCCTGACTGTAGGCAAATACAGGAAACAGGGTTTGGCATGTATGGTTTCTTAACCTGTGGGTGGCTGAGAAATCGGGGTCCCTACAGTGCAGCTGCGCATTTGGCAATTTGGGGCTTCCTTGTTGAAAAGATTGACAGGGAGCGGGGCCTCCGTGAGCCTTGACTTGGGGGCCGTTGGGGTGAATCCGGTGCTCCGTCGAGGGCATCGTCACGGAAGCCAGAGACCGGGCAGAGCGAAGGTGGCCGAGCTCCCCCGGCCCCTGGCGGGGGGTCACCTCCCGCTCCCCCCCCCCCCCCCCCAGGCCTGTGCCTTCAGTCTGCTGCCTCTGGGTCTCCTCTCGGGGCTGCTCCATGGAGGCCTTTTTGGAGAGAAAGTCACGGCGCCCCGTTTTTTCTCGTTGCAGTGTTTGTTCAGGCAAACAAGTTGCAGCAGCACATTTTCTCCGCCCACGGACAAGAAGACAAGATCTATGACTGCACACAGTGTCCACAGAAGTTTTTCTTCCAAACGGAGCTGCAGGTGACGTCCCGCGAGGCGCTGGGCTGGACCCCGAGGCAGCCCCCCCGGAGGGAGGGGATGCGGGCTTTTCGGTCCGGATTCGGGGAAGGGCTCGCCTGGGCCCAGGATGCCTGGTGTGCTGGGCCCGAGGGGCAGTGGGGGGGGGGGGGGAGGGGGGGCTGGATCAGCAGACACCTAAGTGGTTTTGCCTCCAGCTGCTGTCAATCATGAAAAGAAGGAGAACAGCCCTGTAATTAGACCTTCTGACCCAGGGAGATGGACTTGGGGGTCAGGCTGATTGGACGGGAGGGGGACGCCCAGGCCCCTCGCTTGTCAGGGCCCATTCTCAGCCCCTGTTTTATTCCTGCTCTGCTCTCTCCGGGCTCCAGCGGGAGGCACGGCCGGTTCCGGTCCTGGGGGGCTCTCACGCGGAAGGGAGAAGGAGGCACAGGAAGCCGTGCTCCCCCGCGGGGTGCTTCTCCCACGGGGCAGAGGAGAGGGGTTAGTGCTTGCGGCGGCCTTCGAGATACATGTTGGCACCAAACGTGTTCGGGGCAGCCTTGAGCGTCCCACTTGCGAGAGAGGTGACCTTGCTCAGGTCCAGGATGGCTCCGAACCTCAGATGGGAAGCAATGACACACACGTGTAACATGTAGGGGGTGGTTGCTAGGTAACCATGGAAGGACAGATCTGGTTCTAAGGCGTAACCTATAAAATATAACGGGAATCTGGGTTAGCAGGAGACTGATAGTTAAATAATGAGTCAGAGACTGGATCCTGGGGCTTATTACCAAAAGGAAAATAACTATTTTTTTGTTGTGACTTCATCTGGAAAATGAGCATAATACCTATCCTGATTTTTCTGATGAAATCGTGTGAGAGACACATGTGTTTGTTCAACCCTTGGTGGAGAATGGATTTGAGCTCACAATTATTTTATGATGAGTACACTTATGAACCATAAATTCTTCATTTAGCCTACACTGGGCGGGGGTCACTCTATTTTTGTATTGACTTCCTGGAACAGCCCAAGAAGGGAGGCATGGGATTGGCTGAGCCCCGCCCACTCCCTGGCCCCGCCCCACCCTCGGGCCCTGAGCAGTCTTGTGCCTCCCTGGCTCGGGGAAGGTGGAATGGCTTGTATTTTGTGTCAAAATAAGGAAGTTAGAGGTTATCTTCTCAGTTATCCTATAAGGGAGCAACTAGCAAATTAAGGCGGTGAAGTAAAATAGGAAAGCACGGGTGAGCCCATTTAACTGACACATTATGTCACGGGACCAAACCCAGCTGCTGTCTGGCTTGTCATCACTTCCAATAGAGTTCTCCTCGGTCCGGTCTGTGTGAATTGAGTAGAGAAGGCGGGCCAAGTTAGAGGGTTGTGTAAAATGGTGTCTCCGTAAGCAAGGAGCCTACATTTTTGTTGGAACGTTTATTCTTCCCGCACGAGGTATCGAAGGAAGAGTCGCTTTGGTTTTTATGATGCTGTGAGGGATGTGGGCAATACACCTCGTGGTTCTGTTCATTAGTATGTAAACAGCGGAGCAGAAAACCCAAGTCGTGGAGACTCTGTGGAGACTGACTTCCATCTAATGTGCCTGGAAACACGTCCGCAGTCAGTCTCCACGTCTGTGCCATACAGTCCCCCCTTCACCCGAGGAGGCACACTCGAAACCCCCCAGGCGAGGCCTGGGACCACAGAGCACCTGTGGGTGCTGTGTTTTTCCTGTACACACGTGCCTGTGACAGCTACGTTTAAAAGGTAGGTACAGTACGAGAGTAACAACAACAGCAATACAAGAGAACAATTACAGCAGTGTATTGTAATGAACGTTATGCGAGCGTGGTCTCTCTCTCTCTCCGATAACTGATCTGATAACCGAGGAGGCTGTGACTGGTGGACGGGGGTGGGAAGGGGGATGGAGGTGGGGGGTGTAATGTGGATACACTGGGCAAAGGGGTGATTTGCCTCCTGGACAGACAGGGCAGCGCGGGGTGGCTAACCAGATTTCATCGCGCTCCTCAGAACCACGTGAAATTCAAGACTTAGGAATTGTCTATTTCTGGAATTTCCCAGTTACTGTTTTCAGACTGCAGGTGACCATGGTTAACTGAAACCAGGGAGAGTGAGATCGTGGATGAGGGAGCAGCTGTATCAGTAGGTTCCAATGGAACCGACCTGGTGGTGAAGCTTCAATGCCTTTCACTAAAAGAACCCAGCACTGGCAGTTCCGGCCTGGGGCCCGAGGTGGAGCAGATAGAGCTGAGCAATGAGTGACATCCTGCAAGACCCCCAGTTTCTTCCATGGTGCATTCTGGGGTTTCATGGAACATAGAGGATTCACTCTTTCCCACAATCCATAAAGACCGGTGGTTCTTAAATTCTTCGATCTCAGGATGCCTTTACACTTAAACATGATTGAGGACCACGAAGGGCTTTGATCCATGTGGCTATTGATAGTTTCTCTATTAGAAAAAAAATGAGACATGTTTTAAACACAAGAATAGACAGACACGCAATTCTCCCAGCTGTCAGAGGGATCACGTCATGTGCCAAGAAGCCTCTAAAAACTCCGCCAAACACACATGGGAGGATGAGTCTGTGAAGGGCTAATGACATAGGAATGTTATTGTGAGAAGAGCGTTGACCTAATAGAGCCCCTGGAAGGATCTGGGGGCCCCCACATGTCCCCGGGTCACACGCAGGAGCCACTGGTAGAGAAGACAGGTTACACAACACAGACTCCCTGAGCTCTTAGGACAGGGGTGGGCAAACTTTTTGACTCGAGGGCCACCATGGGTTCTTAAACTGGACCGGAGGGCCGGAACAAAAGCATGGATGGAGTGTTTGTGTGAACTAATATAAATTCAAAGTAAAGGAGCGGAGGGGAGAGCAAGAGAACCGGATAGAACAGCCGGATCCGGCCCGCGGGCCGTAGTTTGCCCAAGGCTGTCTTAGGAGGTCCTTACGATCTCAAGGGGCCAGAACATCTCTTCAAACATGTCTGATGTGTTCAGATTGTGATTCGGGGGCCGTAAGTCTCACGTCATAATCCAAGGCTGTGAGCATTCTCTTTCCAGGCTAACAACTCGGAGTCATGCATAGCTGTGAGTCCCCAGGCTCCGTCCCATTCCTACGCAAGCATTTACAGTCAGCGTCGGATCACTTCCTAGGTAGTAGGGCTGTTTTAGGACATGTGATCATTTCTAGTTAGTGTGTGATCATTATCTGTGTGGTAGATGCACATGCGCCTGTTTTAGGAAACCCCCAGTAATAGCCGTGGCTTTCACTTTCAATACATTAGGAAAAATGGGTGAGAATTCACTTTTTCTAGTGTTGAGTGTTCGGATTTTGATGCTTTAACCTTAGGCGTTCCCATTCCTGTGTGTTTGCTTTCTTTACCCAAATGACCTTTTAAAAACCCAGGGGTGTAGAGAGGGAGCATTGAATGTGATTTTTAGATCTTGATTTCTTTCATTTCCTGTATAGAACGTGAGCGTGGTACGTATACGAAAACCATAGTACCGTTCTTTTACATTTCTAGAATGAGGGGGACTGGACTAAAAGGAAGGCCACAATAGAAATCAAGGTTGGTAACCAACCAAAATAGCAACAGGGCAGGAAAATGAATCTCTGACATCAGCCCTCAGTAGGTCGTGCCTTGGCACGTAAAATAAATGCAGATTTTAAAACTGACACATGTCATGCCACTAGAATTCACCTATGTTTTTATGCCCCTAAAGGTTAGAAAGAAGGACTTTTCATGAACGGTTATATACCTAAAGTCCCAAGAACTGAACTCCTGTTGGAGATCAGAAAGGATATGGTGTCTTTGCTTCTTCTTTTTTTTTTTTATTGCTATTTTACAGAGAGGAAGGGAGAGGGATAGAGAGCTAGAAACATCGGTGAGAGAGAAACATCGATCAGCTGCCTCCTGCACACCCCCTACTGGGGATGTGCCCGCAACCAAGGTACATGCCCTTGACCGGAATCGAACCCGGGACCCTTCAGTCCGCAGGCCAAAGCTCTATCCACTGAACTACACCGGTTTCGGCGAGGTGTCTTTGCTTCTTACGTCAGAGTGAGGCAAGGAGGTCCGTCTGGATGAGCCTCCACATTGCCCGGTGTCAGGGCTACGGTGTATCTTTCCATGGCGCCTACATGACGTCATGACTATAACATGTAACTTGCATTTCTTTCACTATCTACCTCCAATTAAAAACACAAAAGCCTCTCATTGTGGGCATAAAATTATATACCCTATACACATATGCACACATACACACACACACACACACACACGGGTGTGTTGTTTCACTAATACTGCCTTCAAGGCCTTTCCACATTCTGAGAATTCCTCAGTATACCTTGTCCATCTTCAGAAAGGTCAAGGCCTCAGCCATCCACCCTGTGGGCCTCCCAGACCACAGCTCCTTTTAGAATTAATGAAACCTGTTTCTGTGGAAAACTCAACCTGGGACCCACCTTTCCCGTATGGAATCCGTACGTGTACGTCACACGGTCTACTACACCCTTCTGACCCAGAGTTCCCACTGCCGGCCCCAAGATACGTGATGTGGAATCGTGGGCAGGGCGTCATCTTTTCCTTTCAGTAAGCGTTTTCTCCCATGTTTGCAAGGAATTCCAGTGCCCCTCATGGCCCCCTCACACACGGGTGGGAAGATGTGCTGAGGAATAAAGAGTGCATTATTGGAACCAAACGCACATTCCGTTACGTTAACAGCGAATGAATCTGTTGAATGTTCCCCATGTTTTCCTAACAGACCTTACAGCCCTCACTGCAGACCTTGAGGAAGCAGCTTGGAGCGCGGGGCAGCGTGGTCCAAGAATAACATCCTACAATGCGTGTTTGTGCCGAGTGGTTTATGCAGGTGTGAGCGGGGGGGCGTTCGCAACGCTGCCGTTGAATGGGCCACTTTCTTTCCAGGCGGTAATGGCCCTTTAATTGGTGCCTCCAGAGAAGCTACAATTCAATGGCAGGGATCAAATTGTCCTCTTCCAACGGGTCCCCGTAGAAAGTCCCGCAGACGGCGTGTTAGGAATGGAGCGGGTGGGGAGGGAATTCTGTCGGCAGGGGGAGAGGGCATTGGCCGAGGTGCACTTGAGGCTGGGAGAGCCTTCCGCATGAAAAAGTCCAGTTTGGCCCTGACCGGTTTGGCTCAGTGGATAGAGTGTCGGCCTGCAGACTAAAGGGTTCCAGGTTCGATTCCGGTCAAGGGCATGTACCTTGGTTGCGGGCACATCCCCAGTGGGGAGTGTGCAAGAGGCAGCTGATCGATGTTTCTCTCTCATCGATGTTTCTGACTCTCTATCCCTCTCCTTTCCTCTCTGTAAAAAATCAATAAAATATATTTAAAAAAAAAAAAGAAAGAAAAAGAAAAAGTCCTGTGATTCTCAGCCCTTCCCTTCATTAACTCAGGGAGCCTGTTTTCCACATTCCACCGAGTCCTGGGGTGAGCTTGCCAGGGCTATCCCGAGACTTCAGGCAGCGCCACAGTGGAAAGATGGGATTGTCTGTGTGGCGGTTGGACTTCCTGCTTGGATGCGTTTCCACCTGATGTTGAGGCCTGTTTCCACGTCACAGCTTCCCTGATGCTGAAGTATGGCCGCCTATCGATTTGGGGGGGGCCCCGGATGGGGAAGGTGTGCCCATCACTCACGCTGTCAGGGCCTGGCCTAGCCGGGTTCCGTACTTGGGGGGGCGGGGGGGGCGTCAGCGTGGGGCCAGCTCTCCCGCCGCCTCGTGGGTGGTCTGTGCCTCCCCATCGCGCACCGTCTCCCGAGGCCCCACGGGGCTCTGTGCCTCTCCTGGTCTTGGGGCTGTGATCCCGGCGTGCGGGTGCGTGGCGTGGACTCCGGAATCCTGCAAGGAGAGTAAATTGTGTCGCCGGAGCCTGCGGTTAAGAGCGTGCGGTTCCAGGCCACCTCATTTCGGCGCCTCGCGGGCCTGCGGGGCTGGTGGAGGAAGCTGGTGCGACAGGGCCTTCCACTTAATTTGCTCGGTGGTTACATGGATCTGTTTCTTTCATTTGATCGAATCTCCAGGAACCAAACCCTTTGCATCGATGTATTGACCGGGGCGGTGTTGTCACCATTCGTTTTGATCACTTTCAGCTGTTCATGTTGGATAATTCAATCAGGATTGATTGGCCTTCCCATTGCAGGCAGCAAGCTAATCCCGCAGGACTCAGGACGCAGAACGAGGGCACGGCTCCCCTCAGTTTCCTGTCCCCCCTCTCCCCCTCTCCCCCTCTCTCCCTCTCTCGCTCCCTCACCCTCTCTCTTTCCCTTTTTCTTCCTCCCTCTCTCCCTCCCTCTCTCTCTCTCTCTCTCTCACCCTCTCTCACCCTCCTTCTCTCTCTCTCACCTTCTCTCTCTCTCTCTCTCTCTCTCTCTCTCCCTGCCCCCCTCCCCCCCCCATCATCTGCACGTAGCACAGAACTGGGGCTGGTATGAGCGAAGAAGAGAGTCTAAGGCAGGGGTGGGCAAACTTTTTGACTCGAGGGCCACCATGGGTTCTTAAACTGGACCGGAGGGCCGGAACAAAAGCGTGGATGGAGTGTTTGTGTGAACTAATATAAATTCAAAGTAAAGGAGCGGAGGGGAGAGCAAGAGAACCGGATAGAACAGCCGGATCCGGCCCGCGGGCCGCAGTTTGCCCACGGCTGGTCTAAGGTCTAGAACGGACACTGCCCCTGTGGCGAGGTGGCTTTGTTCTGCCGTTCGGTGCAGCTGCGTGTGGGAATGGAGCCGAGCGCGCAGAGAGGTAGAGGAGCCCGCTTCTCACAGGGAACTCACTCGGACTAAACAAGCAAATGCATTTCCGGCGGCCCGTTTTGTACCAATCGATGCTGGATCGGTGTGCATGCTTTGGGGCGCAGCCCGGCCCCCCCCCCCCCCCCCCGCCTGCCCCTCACGCGGCCTCCCTGCTTCACCAGGTGTCCGGCTGGCACATCATCAAGCGCCGAGTGGATAATGGGACCGAGGGCAGGCGACAGAGGTGACGGCGATGGGCAAGCAGCCTCCTATTTACGTCTGAATCATTCTGCGGCGCCCCGCCCAGCTTTTAAAATCCTCCATCCGTTCATTTCTTGATGTTCCTATCGGTGGCTGGTTTTCGCGATTAAAAGGGGGAGCCAGCTCCTTGCTCCGAGGCGCCCACCTCCCGCAGCCCTGTTGTCAGCAACCTGCCCCCACGTTGCGCGTTCGCCTGGCCCGCAGCTGACGACAGATGGCCATCTCCGACTGCCATCGGGGCTTTATGGAGCATCCAGCCAGGGTGCACTGAGACCCTGGCCGGGCCGCCAGCCCTCCCTCCGCCCCCTGGAAACGAGCCTCCCTCTGCCACGTTCCGCATTGGCCGGCTCGGCTGGCCCTGCCGTCTGCGGTGTCGCCAAGACCGCCTGCTGCCACAGCACCGATCGCCCCATTAGGGACGAGGCACCGCGGGCACGGCTGTCAGGATTGTCCTGAACACACAGAGCTGCTCTCAGCACCTCTGCTGTCAGAGTCTTTGGAGAGAGGTGGCAACCCCGTTTCTAGAACATTCTGTGGCCCAGGGAGGGCACGTTGCGTCTGCCCGTGTGTTCCTGTGTTATTTGATTTTTGAATGTTTTTATTGATGTCAGAGAGGGAAGGAGAGAAAGAGAGAAACATCCAGGATGAGAGAGAATCCTGGATCGGCTGCCTCCTGCCTGCCCCCCGCTGGGGATCAAACCTGCAACCCGGGCCTGTGCCCTGACGGGAATCGAGCCGTGACCTCCTGGTTCCTGGGTCGATTCTGAACCCCTGAGCCATGCCCGCCGGGCTGTGTTCGTATTTTAGCTGTTCGCTCTGCACAGCGACCTGTGGTCCTGCGCTCGAAGAGACCGGTGCCAAGAATGAAACCCATTGTGTTTGAAACTGGGATCCGACGCTGGGAAAGCACCCGTCCCCGTCCCACTGCCCCGACAATCCGGGCGAGGGCGAGGGCGGGGCCATGCTGGACGTCAGCTAGAAACAGGGAGGAGCCAGGCGTGCATCGTGGCGTGGCCGGACCCGGGACAGCGGCGGGATCAGTCCTTGCTGTGCATTGGGGGAGCGTGACAGGCTGCTCCTGGAGGAGGGTCTGCAAGGGCGGCAGCGTCAGAGCCAGAGCCGCGGGCGGACTTTCAGAGGCGCCCACATGCGTACCCGTTACTGTGAGATCCACAGCGAGCCCGCAGCCCTCGCCGGCTCTGCCCCGCCAGGCGGCTGGCTCCCTTGCTGGGGCACAGACTTCCCAGCCCGCAGTGGGCGACAGGCAGGCAGCGGGATGGATGGATGGATGGCACTTGAGAGCGGTGCTGGGGGCTGCCATTGAACAGGGAGTGATGGGCAAGGAGACCCTTTAACAGCGGTGGAACCTCAAACCGCCCAGACTAACAGCCCCCTCACAGAGGGCCGTAAGGGTGAAGGTGGTCGTGCAAAAAATAGAATGAAACAGTCCATTCGCGGAGAGCCAGGCGCTGAGCCCCCGCTCCGCTCAGTTATAATTCGTGACAGCCCTGTGGGGGGTGGGGGCGTCCCCCTGTGGAGTTAGCGCCTCTCCAGGGAACCCCGCTGGGAGCACCCTGCGTCCCCCCACCACCTGCCTGTACTCCTCCCTCTCGCTCCTCCCTCCTCCCTCCTCCATCCTCCCTCCTCCCTCCTCCCTCCTCCCCCCTCCCCCCTCCCCCCTCCCCCCTCCCTCCTCCCCCCTCCCCCCTCCCCCCTCCCCCCTCCCCCCTCCCTCCTCCCTCCTCCCTCCTCCCTGCTCCCTCCTCCATCCTCCCTCCTCCCTCCTCCCTGCTCCCTCCTCCCTGCTCCCTCCTCCCCCCTTCCTCCTCCCTCCTCCATCCTCCCTCCTCCCTGCTCCCTCCTCCCTGCTCCCTCCTCCCTCCTCCATCCTCCCTCCTCCCTCCTCCCTCCTCCCTCCTCCATCCTCCCTCCTCCCTGCTCCCTCCTCCATCCTCCCTCCTCCCTCCTCCCTGCTCCCTCCTCCATCCTCCCTCCTCCCTCCTCCCTCCTCCCTCCTCCATCCTCCCTCCTCCCTCCTCCCTGCTCCCTCCTCCCTGCTCCCTCCTCCCTCCTCCCTCCTCCCTCCTCCCTCCTCCATCCTCCATCCTCCCTCCTCCCTGCTCCCTCCTCCATCCTCCATCCTCCCTCCTCCATCCTCCCTCCTCCCTCCTCCATCCTCCCTCCTCCCTCCTCCATCCTCCCTCCTCCCTCCTCCCTCCTCCATTCTCCCTGCTCCCTCCTCCCTCCTCCTCCTCCCTGCTCCCTCCCCCTCCCCCCTCCTCCCTCCTCCCTCCTCCCTCCCCGACCCCCCCCGGGCTCCCTTGGGGTCACATTGGGAGGCTACTATGCTTTGTAGCAGAGGCTCCAATACTCACTGTCCTTTCACCTGGAAGTAGCACGCTGCGTGTCGTTCAGGCCCCTTTGGAAAACGTCCCTGAGACAGCGGGCAGGAGGCAGCCATCGCCTGAAGCCAGCAGCCGGCTCTGGGCGCCCTGGACGCCCTGCCGATGGCCAGGCAGAAAGAGGCCCCCGTGTCTGACGGTGGTGGTGGGAGGCCCAGAAGCCACACGGTGTCCATGACCGTCCGTGTCCATCCTGTTGGGAAGTGGGGTTCAGTGCCCACTCTGAGGGGTGTTTGCCCGCTCTGTCCAGGGGCTGGGGCCGGTGGCGTGATGTCGGCCACTCTGAGGACATGGCCTGGGGGCTGCCCAGCCGCCGCTCCAGATGGTCAAACCCGGGGCTGCACCCGCCCCACTAACTGGAGCTGCCAGCGCCTTCGGGGCAGAGGTGGCCCCACCCTGGGCAGCTCAGCCAGCAGAGGTCTCTCCCTCCCGTCCAGTCCCCTCTTCCCTACCCTCCCCCCCGAGTCCCGCCCCATCCCACTCTGCCCAGCCGAGGGGGTCCTGGGCCGGCGTGGCTCAGGGGTGGAGCATCGACCTAGGAACCAGGAGGTCACGGTTGGACTCCCGGCCAGGGCACCTGCCCGGGCTGCCGCCGCGATCTCCAGCCGGGGCCGGCAGGAGGCAGCCGATCAGTGATTCTCTCTCGTCATGGATGTTTCCCTCCCTCTCCCTCCCTCTCCCTTCCCCTCTGAAATGAATAAAAATGTTTAAAAACAAACAAACAAAAGGAGAAACCGCCTTGTGGCTCAGGCTGAGTCCAGACTCATCTGTCATGTTTCCCAGAACGTGCTCTTAGCGTGGTCCGTGGCTAGTGCTCCTTTTAAAGACAGGCCTCTCTCCAGGCCCAGCTGCCAGCGTGCGGGCCTCCCGGCTGCGATGCCCGGGGCCCGTGTTAGATGCTGCAGGGATGGTGGACCCTCCGTGCCTCAGACCCAGCCTATCCCCCTGGACGCCCGCCCCGCAGCGGCCAGGGGAGCGGTCCCCTCGGCGACAGCGGCGCCCACGCGGGACCCGGCCTCCCGTGTAAAATCGGCGCTGGGTCTCAGCCGGGCGTCCGGGTGGCCGAGGACACGCGGGCGGGAACAGGAGGCTCCCTGTCCGGGTTGGCGCGGGTGAGAGATCGCTCGGAGAGGACACGGCCGAGCAGTCAGCCTGAAATCCTGGTTGGTATTTTATTAATTTTGCACCGAGATAAATCCTGAAATTCAGACAAACTCCATGACAGGTGAAATTCCTTCTTGCAGAAGCCGCTCAGCAAGAGACTGCTCATTTCGCTGTGTTCCGCGGCCGGCAACGGGAGGGCAGCTCTATAATCAGCCCTCGGAGGACCCCCGGCCGCCGCGGCTGGGGCTGATTGAATAACTCCCCGGCCTCTCCCCCCAGGCCGCGGGCGGCGGGGGGCCCGGGCAGCAATCTCCCGCAGCCTGGCACTGAAGTGAGCTTTAAACCACCATTTTCTCTCTCCGAGGAGCGGGGTACTAAAAGATAGATGGACTGCAGATATTTTATGAGGAACTGTCAGAGGAAGGGCAGAGTCCATGTTTTTCTCCTCCTTCCTCCAGTCCGGCTGTTGAGTTCCTCCCCGCACCTTTAACATCCAAAGGAAGAAATTAATTGGTCGCTCACCTTCCGTTCCCCCTCCTCCTCCTCCGCTGTCTTCCTCCCTTTTTTTTCTTTTTTTTTCCTTAAATATTCACACAGAGGCCCTTTGCTTAACCACAGTTTCAGAAAAATCAGTACCATTTGCAATGAAATATTTATAATGACAGAATGAAAAATTGGATTCATTTTCTGGACGGCAGCCGAGCCGCCCGCAACTTTCTGCAGCGCGTGGAGCGCCGCGCCCGCCTGCGTGGCTCCTTCCCGAAAACGGGCGGCACGCGCAGGTCCCTGGCTGGCTGCGGGGGGCGCCCGGCCGAGCACGGCCCCCTTCCCGTGCCCCCTGGGCTGCATGTGGGGGCGCGGCCTGCACAGAGGCAGAAAGCAGTGAACCTCGTAAAAACGGGGGTGGGGGGGTGAGGGCGGTCGTCTCTGCAGGGAGGCGTGGGAGACGTTCATAAGAGGAACGGGGACCGTCGAGGCTGCGCTCTGTGGCCTGGCGCAGGCCTGGCCTCGGGGCAGATCTGTGGGGGCGGAAGGCAGGCCTGAGGGGTGCGTGCGCTGACCAGCTGAGCTCCCCCTCCTTCCTTCCCTCGGCGTGCGCTGCTGCGTAGCTTTCCTTTCCAGGGGACCCGCGTGGTGGCTGCGCGCTCCCTCACCGGGGTGACGATGGCCTTTTGTCAGAGACGAGGACAAAGGGCTTTTGCTAAGCCAGCCCGGCTGCCGGTGTGAGGTCCCCACGCCCGTGTTCCTGCTGCACGGGTGACGCTGGGCTGGCAGCGAGACCCCGTGCAGCCAGCGTCTGTCCATCAAACACGTTTCCGCGCACAGCCCGCGATGGGCCCCGACCGCCCACCTCCCCGCGTGGCACGGGGGCGCGGAGCCGAGGACGGGGCGTCCTCCCATTTGTCCCCTTGGGAAGCTCAGGGTTTAATGAGTTTGTCTGCTTTGGGGTTTTTTTCCCAAAAGGGAAGGCAGCCCTGGCCGACTCCAGCGTGACTCACAGCCGGAGCGCCAGTCTTCAGGTGGCCTCGCAGCCTCTGCATCCCCCTCTGCCAGCGCCACGTGGTCAGTAACCCACCTGTTACTGGCGCACAGAGGCGGCCTGTGATTGATTAGCTTAGGCCAAGCCGTGGGCAAACTACGGCCCGCGGGCCGGATCCGGCTGTTCTATCCGGTTCTCTTGCTCTCCCCTCTGCTCCTTTACTTTGAATTTATATTAGTTCACACAAACACTCCATCCATGCTTTTGTTCCGGCCCTCCGGTCCAGTGTAAGAACCCGTTGTGGCCCTCGAGTCAAAAAGTTTGCCCACCCCTGGCTTAGGCCCTCCTGATCAGTCCGGTTTTACTCGCAGCGAAGAGGAACCGTAAACTTGCCTTCGCTGCTGTGTGGCTTCGTCGAGCGCTGTCTGTGCTGTAGACCGTGCTGGCAGGAGAGACGGAGAAGGAACCGCGTGTCGACCCGGGGGGGACAGGAGTCCATCGCTCTGCGTGGTTTTGGCCACAACTTCCTGCTCACGTCTGCCCTGTCAGCCGGTGCTCTAGCGAGCGAGCCTCCCTTCTGACCTCTGACCCACAGCGAGAACCCCGCTCCAGCGCTGGGAACATGGGGACAAGAGACTCCCCCGGAGGGTGTCTCCTCTCATCCACTTGGGCAGCGTTTCCAGGCCGTCGGGTGCTTGCTCTGTTTTCTCAGCAGCAAAGCCGGCTGCCCCGGGGGATGGGAGAGCCCTGAGCCGGAGGGGCCCCGCGTGACGGGGTCGCTCAGGGTCCTCCGGGCGCGCACCCCGCGTCTCACACGCACTTCCTCCGAGGCTTGGGGTCCTCCACAGGCTCCGGGATCTGTCTTCTCACCACATTCCAAAATCGTGGTTTTGAAAAACACGCTGTCGGTTCCGCACGGAAGGACGTGTGCATGAGCACGGGCACACTGAGGCTCGGGGTCCAGCCGGAGTCGCTGGGCGGCAGCAGAGCTCTGAGCTCCGACGCGGGAGAGTGATTTTCCTTGGGAGCGTGTGCGCATGTGTGTGTGCGTGCACATGTGTGTGTGCACATGTGTGCGCACACGTGTGTGTGGTGCGCGCACACGTGTGTGTGTGTGTGTGTGTGTGTGTGTGTGTGTGTGTGTGTGTAGGTGACAGCAGCTTCCCCTGGCCTGTGCCAGGACTCCAGCAAACCGTTCCCACTTCGCCCTGGTCCTCGCTTGCTTTCTTGAGGACCAAGGTTAAGAGAGAGAAAATGTTTTTACATTCGTTTTTCCACAACTCGGGTGAGTCTGAAGCGCGTACCCACACCAGCGGGAGCTGTCCCAGGGCGCTCAGGGCAGCCTCCACTGCGGCCCAGGAAGGGACGCGAACGGCTCATTCACGCCTGGCCAGGCGGGCTTCGCGGCGACACATTGCCGCTCCGCTGGGACTGATGCTCAACGCTCTATGGGGGCCGGAGCGAGGTGCCGTGGGCAGGAGCGGGGGGCCGGGTGCAGGAGCGGGGGGCCGCGTGCAGGAGCGGGGGGCCGCGTGCAGGAGCGGGGGGCCGCGGGGCAGGAGCGGGGGGCCGCGTGCAGGAGCGAGGGAGCAGGGGGCCGCGTGCAGGAGCGGGGGGCCGCGTGCAGGAGCGGGGGGCCGCGGGGCAGAAACGAGGGGCCGCGTGCAGGAGCGAGGGGCCGGGTGCAGGAGCGGGGGGCCATGTGCAGGAGCGGGGGGCTGCGTGCAGGAGCGGGGGGCCGCGTGGCTGGAGCGGGGGGCCGTGTGGCAGGAGCGGGGGGCTGCGTGCAGGAGCGGGGGGCCGCGTGGCTGGAGCGGGGGGCCGTGTGGCAGGAGCGGGGGGCCGCGTGCAGGAGCCAGGGAGCAGGGGAGCCGCATGGCAGGAGCAGGGGGCCGCGTGCAGAAGCCGGGTGCCGCGTGCAGGAGTGAGGGAGCGGGGGGCCGCGTGGCAGGAGCGGGGGGCCGCGTGCAGGAGCCAGGGAGCGGGGGGCCGCGTGGCAGGAGCGGGGGGCTGTGTGGCAGGAGCGGGGGGCCGCGTGGCAGGAGCGGGGGGCCGCGTGGCAGGAGCGGGGGGCCGCGGGGCAGGAGCGGGGGGCCGCGGGGCAGGAGCGAGGGGCCGCGTGGCAGGAGCGGGGGGCCGCGGGGCAGGAGCGGGGGGCCGCGTGGCAGGAGGCGGGGGGCCGCGTGCAGGAGCGGGGGGCCGCGTGCAGGAGCGGGGGGCCGCGTGCAGGAGCGGGGGGCCGGGTGGCAGGAGCGAGGGGCTGCATGCAGGAGTGAGGGGCCGCGTGCAGAAGTGAGGGGCCGGGTGCAGGAGTCCTGGGTGAAGCCGCCGTCAGAGGGAGAAACACAGGTGCAGCCTTGGCGTTCGTGCGCACGGCTCCCGGAGCGGCTCTCCGCCTGGCCAGCCCCTCTGTGTTGTGGCTGGTTTGCATGTGCGTCTCAAGTGCCAGGCGGTCTAATGAAGTTATTCTTTTATAAATTTTGCAACACGGGAGCAGGCACGAGGGCTTTGAATTAGAGTAAGTGCCACTTCTGGCCGGCGGTTCCTTGGAGGGCTGATTAGCACGCGGCCTCCCGCCGCGACCTCTCCGCTCGCCATGTGGCTGCGCAGGCCTGTTTACCGCGCCCCTTGGAATCCGCAGGCGTGTGCACCGCGCCCGCTGCCGGCCTTGCTCAGTCACAGCCGCCTTCTTCCGGAGCCGGGGTAAACACTTGACCTGCAAGAGTGGTTCTCACAACTCCGTGGCTCCAAGGTAATGAACTGAAATGAATCTGGAGGAGCAAATCGCCTGCGGACGGGAGGCTGTGATTACGCTCACGGTAGATACTGCACATCTCCGGGCGGGAGAGCGAAGGGTGGTCTCGCTGGGAGCTCGGTGCCCCACGAGGGTGAGCAGACTGTCCCACGGAGACCTGGGAGCCAGGCCAGAGAAGGTGCCGGGCCGTGGGGAGAGGTACTCGTGTTCGTTTCTTTTTAAATATATATTGTGATGATTTCTGAGCGGAAGAAAGAGGGAGAGAGAGATAGAAACATCCACGATGAGAGAGAATCATGGATCACCTGCCTCCAGCACGCCCCACACTGGGGATCAAGCCCGCAACCTGGGCGTGTGCCCTGACCTGGCATCGAACCGTGACCTCCTGGTTCCTAGGTCAGTGCTCCACCCCTGAGCCTCGCCGGCCGGGCCAGTGTGGGCTTCCAAGGCCAGGAAAGGCTCTTCGCAGCGAGGTGCAGAGTGGGGGCGGGGCAGCTGGGCCGTTTTCAGACCCGAAGGATTCTGAGCAAGAGGAGCGGGGACGGGAGAGAATGCAGATGCGTCTGTGGCCCTGACCCGGGTCCACCCCGGACGAGAGATGCCCGAAGCATCCTGCTCTCTCCTGTTCGCTGTGTGAGCTGCTGACGCCGCGGTTTCAGGGGGCGGGAGGCAGGCGGCGACGGTTAAAGAAGGGAATGGAAACGCGAGGGCGCACACCACACGCACGCAAAGGGGCGAGGAGCGCGAGCAGGGAAGGCACCAAGCCGGAGGGGGACGTGTTTCTCCTGTCGCCAAACCAGGACCTTTTTTTTTTTTTTTTTTTTTAAGTGAGAGAGCAGAGCCCAAGTGGAATTGGGTTTGTGAGATACTCGCATTTTAAATAGGACTGTCTTAGGATTCGGAACAAGGGCTGCTTGGGGCTCCTTTTTTTTTTTTTTAATATTTTATTGATTTTTTACAGAGAGGAAAGGAGAGGGATAGAGAGTTAGAAACATCGATGAGAGAGAAACATCGATCAGCTGCCTCCTGCACACCTCCTACCGGGGATGTGCCCGCAACCAAGGTACGTGCCCTTGACCGGAATCGAACCTGGGACCCTTCAGTCCGCAGGCCGACGCTCTATCCACTGAGCCAAACCAGTTTCGGCGGGGCTCCTTCTGATAATGGGCATTTTCTGCACAGAAATGTGAGCCCGGTCGGAAAATCAAAGGCAGGCCGCCCGGGGTTTCACCTGTAGAACCCATGCACGTGTGTGATTCCACCGCTCACAGCACACGCATGCACCAGCCTCCGCACAGGCGTGGGTGTGCCCAGGGGCGTATGCGTGCACCTCGCGCTCACACGGGAAGTGGGCTGTGCCACTCGGGCACGGACCTTCCCATCTTACTCTTCCTGTGTGTGTCTTCTAAAGCCCCGGCCCTGGTCCGCAGCATTTGGCAGCTGATGATGGAGAAAGGTATTATTTCTGCTCTTGGTGACTTATTACTGGGATTTGACCTCCTAGAGCGTGTGGCCGTATTTTTAATGAAAGAAATAATACACTGCAAGGAAGTGGCTTTTGCTTTTGCTCTTGCTTTTTGCCCGAGTTCAGTAAAGGATTCTTCGTGATTACAGGAATTTCCTGGATGGGAATCCTTGTCCATACCAAGGAAAAGCAGAGTCCTCCTCCCTCCTTCTCCCCGCAAAGGTCACCCTTTGAATATGAATGACAGTGCCCTTGCTTCTCCCATTCTAATCAGGTGACCTTTTGCATCGAGTGGCCCAGAGTTTAAATCCTAGGCCTGCAAGTCAGTTTCTAAATCAATGCCCGGCCCCACGGCGTTCAGGCACAGACCTCTCCATTTCCGTGGGTCTCAAAACCAGACGGGAAATAAATAGGAACGGCGGAGGAATCGTGCGGCGGGGGTCACAACTCACCGAGTGAAGATCTCAGGCCAAGGAGTAGGAAGATGGGCACCTCACTAACTCAGTCCTTTTTCTTTAATATATATATATTGAGTGGCCAGATTATTATGATCTCTGAATGCATAATAATCTGGCCACTCAGTGTGTATATAAGTATGTATGTATATATATACACTAGAGGCCCGGTGCACAAAATTCGTGTCCCTCAGCCAAGCCTGCAACCTCTCCAATCTGGGACATTCCTCTATCAGTTCAGGACTGCTGGCTCCCAACTGCTCGCCTGCCTGCCTTCCTGATTGCCCCTAACTGCTTCTGCCTGCCAGCCTGATCACCCCTAACCACTCCCCTGCCAGCCTGATTGCCCCTAACTGCCCTCCCCTGCAGGCCTTGTCCCTCCCAATTGCCCTCCCCTGTTGGCCTGGTCGCCTCCAACTGCCCTCCCCTGCCGGCCTAGTCATCCCTAATTGTCCTCCCCTGCAGGCCTGGGTCCCCCCCAACTGCCCTTCCCTGCAGGCCCAGTCGCCCCCAACTTCCCTCTTCTGCTGGCCTGATCCCTCCCAACTGCCTTCCCCTGCTGGCCATCTTGTGGTGGCCATCTTGTGTCCACATGGGGCAGCCATCTTTGACCACATGGCAGCAGCCATCTTGTGTGTTGGAGTGATGGTCAATTGGCATATTACTCTTTTATTAGATAGGATAGAAGCCTGGTGCACGGGTGGGGGCCAGCTGGTTTGCCCTGAAGGGTGTCCTGGATCAGGGTGGGGGTTCCCTTGGGGCGTGGGGCAGCCTGGGTGAGGGGCCTGTGATGGTTTTCAGGCTGGCCACGCCCCCCCCAGCAACCCAAGCGGAGGCCCTGGAATCTGGGATTTATTTATCTTCTATAATTGAAACTTTGTAGTCTTGAGTGGAGGCCAAGGCAGGCCAGGGCTGCGGAAACTTGGCTTCCTCCATCACCGGGGAAACCCAAGTCTCCTGTTCACTCCATGGCCACAGCCATCTTGGTTGGGTTAATTTGCATACTCGCTCCTGATTGGCTGGTGGGCGTGGCTTGTGGGTGTAGCAGAGGTACGGTCAATTTGCATGTTACTCTTTTATTAGATAGGACTAGAGGCCCAGTACATGAAATTCATGCACAGGGGTATGTGTCCCTCAGCCCAGCCTGCACCCTCTCCAATCTGGGACCCCTCGAGGGATGTCCAACTGCCCGTGTAGGCCCGATCCCACCTACATGGGCAGTCAGACATCCCTCTCACAATCCTTGGACTGCTGGCTCCCAACTGCTCACCTGCCTGCCTTCCTGATTGCCCCTAACAGCTTCTGCCTGCCAGCCTGATCACCCCCTAACCACTCCCCTGCCAGCCTGATTGATGCCTAACTGCTCCCCTGCCAGCCTGATTGCCCCTAACTGCCCTCCCCTGCAGGCCTGGTCACCCCTAACTGCCCTCCCCTGCAGGCCTGGTCCCGCCCAACTGCTCTCCCCTGCAGGCCTGGGTCCCCCCCAACTGCCCTTCCCTGCAGGCCCAGTCGCCCCCAACTTCCCTCCTCTGCCGGCCTGGTCACCCCTAACTGCCCTCCCCTGCAGGCTTGATCGCCCCCAACTGCCCTCCCTTGCAGGCCTGGTCCCTCCCAACTGCCCTCCCCTGCTGGCCATCTTGTGGCAGCTATCTTGTGTCCACATGGGGGCAGCCATCTTGTGTGTTGGAGTGATGGTCAATTTGCATATTACTCTTTTATTAGATAGGAATAGAGGCCTGGTGCATGGGTGGGGGCCGGCTGGTTTGCCCTGAAGGGTGTCCTGGATCAGGGTGTGGGTTCCCTTGGGGTGTGGGGCGGCCTGGGCGAGGGGCCTGTGGTGGTTTGCAGGCTGGCCACACCCCCCGGCGACCCAAGCGGAGGCCCTGGTATCTGGGGTTTATTTATCTTCTACAATTGAAACTTTGTAGCCTGGAGCAGAGCCAAGCCTCCTGCTCACTCCGTGGCCACAGCCATTTTTGTAGGGATTTATTTATCTTCTATAATTGAAACTTTGTAGCCTTGAGTGGAGGCCTGGGCCTGCCAGGGTGTGCTGAAAGCTTGGCTTCCTCCATCACCGGGGAAACCCAAGTCTCCTGCTTGCTCCGTAGCCACAGCCATCTTGGTTGGGTTAATTTGCATACTCGCTCCTGATTGGCTGGTGGGCATGGCTTGTGGGTTTAGCAGAGTGATGGTTAATTGGCATATTACTCTTTTATTATATAGGATTGGAAGCCCGGTGCATGAATTCGTGCATGGGTGGGGTCCGGCCAGCCTGGCCAGGGGGAGGGGACATGGTCGGTTGGCCAGCCTGCCTGCTTGTCGAACTCCTGGTTGAGGGGACAGTTTGCATATTAGCCTTTTATTATATAGGATATACACTGAGTGGCCAGATTATTATGCATTCAGAGATCATAATCTGGCCACTCAGTGTTTGTGTGCGTGTGTGTGTGTGTGTGTGTGTGTATGTATGTGTGTGTATATATATGTGTATGTGTGTGTATATATATGTGTGTGTATATGTGTGTGTGTATATATATATGTATATGTATGTGTGTATATATATGTATGTGAGTGTATATATGTGTGTGTGTATATATGTGTGTGTGTGTATGTGTATATATATATATGTATATATATATATATATATATGTATATATATATTATAGATTTCAGAGAGGAAGAGGGAGGGAGAGAGAGATAGAAACATCGATGATTAGAGAGAATCAGCGATCAGCTGCCTCCTGCACGCCCCACCCTGGGGCTCGAGCCCACAACCCTGGCCTGTGCCCTGACAGGGAAATGAACTGTGACCTCCTGGTTCTTAGGTCAACGCTCCACCACTGAGCCATGCGTAGCAGGCTAATATATTTCCCAGTGTCCATTTTGCTCTTTTTGGCCTATTCTTCTAATTCAGCCCTGTTTCCCTCCATGTTGCAGGTGGGGAAGGGTATGGTCAGTTATAAAAGGGAAATAGTCAAGCCTGTCAGCTGTGCAAAGCAAGCGAGTCAGCCAGCTGGTGCCTGAGGCTGTCCCCCGAAGCTCTTAAGGAAAGGCGGCCTCCTTCCGATGTCACCACTTGCTAACAGCAGCGGGATTTACCCCTCACAGGCTGGGAGGCCAGAGGCAGGTCTTCTTTCTCGGTGAGGTTGGACGGTCAAAGCTCTAGATGGGGTTCCACGTGAGCTGGCTGGGCACGTGGTGTTTGAACGGTCAGTGTCACGTGTGCTTCGGGGGACTCGCGTCGGACTGAGCCCAGGCTAACGGGGGGCTGTTCTTATGACTCCCCGCCAGGCTTTGCCAGCTCTGTCTGCTGGAGAAAAGACCACCCGCGGTGAAAACAGGCGCTCCCCACCCGTGCCCCCACCTCCCCGCCCAGCCTGGGGGGTGGTCTGCAGCCCCAGAGATGCCTGGAGCCCTAACAGTGTCCACTTCCTGCGCCTCAGCCCGCCCCCTGCTCGCTCCTGCCTCTGGAGCCCTCGCTCCCTTTCCCCTCCCCCTTCTCCTCTTCCTCTTCCCCCTCCCCCTCCTCCTCCTCCTTCCTCTCCCTCCAGCACCAGGTGAGCCTCACCCAGCGCCTGGCACAGGAGGTGAGGGCCCAGCGCTGGGCCCAGAGCTCCCCGCCTCCCTGCAGCTGGCGGAGGCCATGGCAGCAGCAGCATCCCTCATCCCCACAGCGGCCGGCCAGGGGTCAGATCCGCACCAGCCCCTCCCATGTTACCTGGTACCAGAGCCCAGCCCAGCGCTGGGGCAGCACCCAGTCTGGAAACGTGGACTTGGACTCTGGGACTTCACTTCTAGTCTCTGAGCGAGATCCTGGCCAGAGGCCGCCATGGCCTCTCAGCTCCGAGACCCTCTCCTCCGGCCCCCGAGGCACCGCTTCCAGGCACAGCCCGCGGTGGCCATTGCCTCTGGGAAGTTGGGGTGAGGATGGTGGCTCCAGGGTTCTTTCAAAGTAGATGGTTGTGTCCAGGCCTAAGTGTTAGCCTGCAGGGTGTAGTCCTTAGGTCCCCTTATTCTTCATCGGACGCAGACTGTCCGGAGCAGCCCTGACAGATCCGCTCACATGGCACCTCTGCTCAGGGTTGGGCTGGGAGGTGTGAGCTGCTGGGCGAAGGGGACGTTTCTGGGGAGACCCGGTTCTTCACACGAGCAGTGCATGGATCATGTATCCCCAGGACCCTCCCCGCAGTTGGACAGCTGCCCCCTCTCACCTCTGAGACGGTGGGTGCTAAAACGCCTGCGGTCCAGTTCTGTGCGTGGATGTACACCCCTGTGCTCCTTTCTGTAAGTGACGGGGGATCCCTCTCAGACCAGAGACTGAGTCGTGCACCTGAGCAACCCCAACAGGACACACCAGCTCCGCGTGGGTGAGAACTCTGCCGGGTACGTGGCCCTGGCTGGGGACGTTTCCGGTTGCCCCCGGGGGAAGGCACCCCTGGCACGGGGTTGGCAGAGGCCAGAGAGAGGTGCTGTTGAACCTACAGTGTGCGGGGCAGCTCCCCAGGTCCGAGCAGCCTCTCTCCCCAGGGTGGGGAACCTTTTTGCTGCCAAGGGCCATTCGATCGTCATTACATCATCGCAGGCCACGCAAAATCATCAGCTTGAAATTAGCCTGAATGTTCCTTCTGTATTGGGTCAAACATTTCATTAACGCCCCCTAGTGGGCCAGACCAAGGATTTCTCAGGCCTCCTATGGCCCTCCGGCCGGACGTTCCCCAGCCTGGTCGCGCCCACCATGTCAGTGCTGAGGTTGGGAAGCCTCAGCGTCAGACGAGGCTGCTGGCCTTGTAGAAACTCGTGAGACGGCGGAATGGCACGCGTGCCGTAAAACGACTCGACAGCCGCCTGCACTGAGCTGGGTGGCTCTGGAGAGGCCTCTCTCTCTCCTCCTCTGCGCCTGAGCTTGTCCTGAACAGGCCAGTGTCCCTACGCCCCACGGCCTCTCACACCCGCTTCTCGGGCTCCTTAGCACCGCCGTCCCGAGAGCAGCAGCCGCATCGTCCGTGAGGCTGACTCGATGCGCGGTGCAGTGGGCGCCGCCGCCGGCACCGTTGAAACTGGCCTGGAGTCCACGCTCCCTCAGGCACTGCTGCTCCTGCGAGGGGCCAACCCCGTACCCTCGTGGTCCCGGTCCGCCTCTAACACCCTGTACTTCCCCGATCACCTCCGCTGGTGCCATGGCATCTGTTGCTTTAACGTGGCTCCGTGTCGCCCAGAAAATGCCCGGAGGTGGCGGGCCGAGCCCCCGTGGACAGTGAAATGTCAACAGACGCTGCGTCAGTGTCTCTGTAAGTCCTGGTGATGCCATTACCGTGAGAAGAATAGAAGGGGAAATGCTGTCCACGCAAACCCGGTCATCAGCGCCACCCCCGGGGCACCACGAGGGGCGGAGGGCGCGGCAGGCAGGCTCAGAGGTGCCGGGCAGAGTGAGACAGAGCAGAACCCCCTTTCCTAGCAAGTCGGGGGCGTGAGCACGCGTCACCCCCCCTGGCTGTGGGCGCCCACGAAGGGACGTGTCCGTGGCTCGCACGGCCCTCGAGGGACCACTGCAGGCCGCCTTCTAGAGATGGAACACGCCTCGCCCACGGCTCAGTCCACGTCGCTCCCTGCTGCTCGCTAGCCAAGGGCCATGCAGACACAGGGACCTGGGGTTCCCCCAGCCAGGAAGTGCGTCGTTGGGCGGAGAATGGGAACTTCCGGTGGCACGATGGGAATTGGTTGGCACTTGGGGATAATTTGGGTCGTCGGGGTCATTTTTAGACTGTTCCTCGCTCTGCGGCTCCCAGCTCCGTGGCTGCTCAGGTTTAATTCATCCAAAACTCACCGTGATCTCGGCAATCGCGTGGACTTTGGGAACCATGTTCATTTATTACATTCACATCTCCTCGACCTGATTAAGATGTGGGAAGGGTGCCTTTTGCAGCGTGACAATTCTTTAATTGGGGGGGTGGGGGGAAGTAGGCCGGCACCCTGTTTCCGTGAGCTCTGGGACACCTTTACAACCATTTCACCCCCCCCCCCCGCCCCCAAGGAAGTGGGGCATGAAGAAGAAAGAGGATAGAAATGTAAAAATCTTGATTAGAAAGTATAATTTAATAGAACATGTATTGAACCACATGTATTGATTCATGTGGGAGATATAGTACTTCCATTGATTCAACCCGGAGATTTAGTACTAAGAGCTCTGAGCCAAGAAGGCCGGTGCCGATTGCTCAAAAGTCCGCATGACACTGGCCTTGAGAATGTCTCCACCAAGAAATCCGCCGGCTCGGAGGCCAGGGGCTGTGGCCACGTCCGCGCCATCCCGCCCTGGCGCCCTGGCGGAGAGCTGTGCTCTGAGCTCTGAGCGCGGTGACCGGCCCACCTCATCCCCGCCCGCAGCTGTCCTGGGGGGCCCCGCGCTTTGTGTCAATATTCTCGCATCTTCAGTCCGCACGGGCTGAGCTTCTGGGAACGGGAAGGAGCCGGCCGGACTCCTAATGGCCCTCGCTCATTAATACCGGCAGCCGCGCCTGTCCTCCCCTGCCCACCGCGGGCGGGCGGCGCGGGCCTTGGGGGACCGCAGACACATGGAAAGAAAGCTGCGGGCGGCGGGCAGCGGGCGGCGGCGGGAGATGAAAGGCAGGACTCCAGGCATTTCCTAAGTCAGCTCCATGCCCGGCCCAGGGTGACCTTAATGGGTCAAGGAAGAATGCAGGTCAAAAGACTGATTACCCAGCCTGTGGGAAACCGGTGCTTTTGTTTGGGGGAAAGAAATAACATGAAACATAAAGAGCAGGCGTGCCTTCGAGGTGGCGGCGATGTGCTCTGCCCGCAGCCGGAGCTGCGCGCCTGTGAGTGCCCTGGACGGCGCTTCAGAGCAGGGAGCGCACACCCATTGCTCAAGGTCCCACCCCCGATAGAGGGAGGGGCCGGATAATTAATCAGCAGTGATTGATTGCGAATGTGTGCGTTACTTCCAAGGAGGAACAGCAGACCGCCTGGCCGCCACCATCTGCTGGAGACAGAGCCCGTTCTTCTCCGTGTATCTCTCTCTCTCCCCGCCTGCCCCCCCCCACCCCCACCCCCGCGCGCATCACGGCAGCCGCACTTGTCTGCGGTCCCACCGGGTTGGAAAACATCTCATTTAAACTGAATGCAGCCCTGACCGGTGTGGCTCAGTGGATAGAGCGCCGGCCTGCGGACTGAAGGGTCCCGGGTTCGATTCCGGTCAAGGGCATGGACCTTGGTTGCGGGCACATCCCCAGTGGGAGGTGTGCAGGAGGCAGCTGATCGATGTTTCTCTCCCATCGATGTTTCTGGCTCTCTGTCCCTCTCCCTTCCTCTCTGTGAAAAAGCAATAAAATATATTTTAAAAAAAATAAAAAATAAATAAACTGAATGCAACTGCAGTTCAGACCGACATGCTAATAACGGCCTGGAGAATTAGTGCAACTGCTTGTGTGGGCTGCTTTTCTCTCATTCCTTTTCCTCCGTTTTGAAAAGCTTGTCAGACTTCGTTTGAGACAAAGAGCTCTACATGGACAAGTCCCGGTAAAGGAATGAGGAACGTCCCCGAGTCCACGGACCTCACAAAACCCCCATGCAGATGCCGGTTTTATTCGTGTCCCTGCCGCAGCTGCTTAACCTTCGGCCGGTGCCCAGAGAGGGTTACACGGCGCAGACCAGACGTGGCCTCTGCCAAGGGATCGCCCGTCTGGGCACGCCGCGGAAGGCGGGACTTCATGTTTCCATCCCGGGAGGCGGGCCCCCTCCCCCTCGCCCAGGCCCACCCCACTCCACCCCCTCCACCCCACCGGGGCCTCCCTCCAAAGCTTGAGCTTCATCGTGGCCATCGGGGCACATACTCACATTCACGTCAAGATGGAAGGGAAGTGGGCCGGCTTGGCCGAGGTGAACGGTTTTGGGGGATCACGAGGTTTAGCTTTCCTTTAAAAATATTTTGCTTGGATTGCCTTTTCCATAGGATTAAGCCGTTTGACCGGTAAAATGTGGTCAGCGCTCCGCACGGCGGGCTTGAATTCATCATCGGCGAGCGTGCCAAGCCCGAAATGAGAATTCCAGCCCCGGGAAGTGAAAGGCCTCTCGTGTGTTAGAAGAAACAGAGCGCTGGAAGGGACTCCTGGGGGCCCCTGTCTGCTTTTCAGCTTTCTGCGTGTCCTTTCACATGCCAGGCGCGAGGAGAGGAGCACCCTCCCTTCGGAGGCCGGGCCGCAGGAGGGGGCGGGCGTGGGGGGGGACCTCGTCCTGCCGGCCTCGCACCCCGACGAAGCTGCTTGTCCGCGGGAAGGGGTGCTGCGGGTTTGATTTCTTTCTTTTTTTTTTAACACAACCCCCCCGCCCCCGACCCTCGTGTAAAACAACGGCTCGTCGCTGGGATTAATGGTTTGCAATTCCAGTTCCTTAGACGTGGGGTCTCCAAGGTGCTCCTGGCAGAGACAATGGCTCTCTGCGGGGTTGAAGGACTTTTCTCCTCTTCCGGCTTCCTCCTCTGTCATCGCCACCCCCACCCCCCCCACACACACACACACACACACCACCGAGCCGCTCGCTCGGATGTTCTCCTCGATTATGTAAAACACTTTTCCTTCATTGGAACAGGTATCTTTTCTCATAACCTGTCATTGCATTAAAGTGCTTTGGGGACTGTGCACTGCCGTGTGAAATTGGTGAGATTACCCCGCTTTGTTCCAGTGCAGTGGGGGGGACCCGAAGCGCAGGACGCCCGGGAAGGCTGGCACTGCCGTGACTCGGACCCGCGCCGTGGCCTGGCCACGGGCCCGAGGGAGGGAGCCGCACAGAGCTGGCCTCTCCGTGCTGCTCTGGTCCGCCGTCCCCTCTCCCCCCCTGGCTTCTTGTCTCCCTTCTGGAGAAAGGGTGTCGGTGCCCCAGCTGGCGAGGCTCGGGGGCTGAGCGTCAGCCTAGGAACCAGGAGGTCACGGGTGGATTCCCGGTCAGGGCACAGGCCCAGGTGGGGGCCGATCCCCAGGAGGAGGCGTGCAGGAGGCAGCCGATCAGTGATTCTCTCGTCGTTGATGTTTCTCTCTCTCTCTCTCTCCCTTCTGCCCTGAAAGTCAAAAAATATATATTTTAAAATAATAATATTTTTGTGATTCTTGGAACCCAAAGTGCAGCGAGGGCTCGGGGGGGTGGGGGGGGGCCTCTGCCGGCTCTTACTCCCCCTTCTGTAGAAAGGTCTGCATGAAGCCAGACGGGGACCCGCTGTCCTCCCCAACCCCGAGGGGAGGCCACGTGTGTTGTCGGGTGAGGACACGCGTGAGGACCGGGGTTCTTCTTCTGTCGATGCTGGGTATGTGCCCACTTCCCAGGACCCTCTAGGACTGTGTCCCTGCCACCGTGAGAGGCCCTGCCAGCGGCTCGGAGCGAGTGCACGGACTCCCCCCCCCCCCCCCCCCCCCCAGTGGCCTCTCAGGACGTAGGAGGAAGTTGTTCATGGGAAAGGGGACCTGCTGTGTGCTGGGGAGGACAGTGCCGCAGAGGCTGCGAACGCTGGGGTGGGGCAGCGGCTGTGGCTGCCGCCAGGGGCCCCCCCGCAGCCTGTGGTGGCGCGGCCCCGGCCCGCCTGAAGGGGGCGCTGGAGAACCCACCGTCCTTCTGTCCCTGGCTGGCCAGGCAACCTTTTGCCTTTCAAGCTTATATCCAGGGACAGACAGGGCCCTGGCGTGGACATGGCCACCACCCACGGCCACCACCCACGGCGATTTGACAGCATTTGCCCTCACGGGGACGGAGGCGCAGATGGCAAACACGGTTCCCGTGGGGCTGGCCTGGGCTGTGAAAATGGGTGGCGCTTCGATAGGAAGAGAGGCAGGAGGCGGGGGTGCTCTGGGAAGGTGGTGGGGCCGAGAGGAGGAAAGGCGAGGACGGGTCCCTCGCCTCCCGTGCGTGGCCCCCCCCCCCCCAGCGCCACCCTGACCTCCCCTCCCCTCCCGGCGGGGCCGGCGCCCGGTCACCCAGCTCTGAGCACCTCTTTCCTGGCGGCGTAAACCGAGCAGCCGCTGCGGGTACGTGGTCGATGAAAACACAAGCACTTACCTTCCCTCCCCCCCCCCCCTTCTTTTGTTCCAGAATCACACGATGACCCAGCACAGCAGCTAGTGGGAGCACGGTCTGTGGAACCTTCCTTCTGAGGCACAAAAAGGGAACATGTTTCACTCTTTGCACGAACCCCTCCTTGTCCATGTCTATTACTCCGAGCATTGTATTGTACCATGAACTTGTATTATCCAGACGCTGGGTGTTCATGTGTGTGAGCCTGGGAGCACCGGATAGACCCTCTGTATATAACGTGTTGCACATGTATGATGTCGTCGGAAACTAACACGGTCTCATGAAGACGCGTGGACTCGGGCCCTGTTCAGGCAAGATAGGAAGAGAACGTGAGCGGAACGGCTTAAGAGGACGTAGTTCCCCAGGAAAGGACCCGAGTTCGGGCACCTGTGTGACGCAGGAGGCCTCACCGGACTTGCCATCACGGACCCTCCAGCCCAGACTTTCCCTTTTTGGTAAATCAGCGTTAAATCCGAGACTATTTTTTCATTGCCGAAGATTCCTGCGATCCACGAGGAGACGTTCTCCCGGCGCAGCCCCCGCCGGGCACGGCCCGTTCTGTATGTTTGTGCGCCTTGCGATGTGACAGGTAGCATCACTATATATGCAATAGTTGTTATGTAGACGGTCGGCGAGTTTCCCGGGGAGGTCGGAGGCTCTGCGTGTTCGAGGTCCCGTGGGATCTCTCCCAGCCAAACCCCCGGGTCGGTTGGACGAACCTGTATGTTACTGTTGCTCATGTTTACTCCGCCCTGGACCTGGGCATGACTGGAGTTGTTTTCCAAGAGGAAATAAATTCAGTTTCCCGCTGGGTCTGCGTGCGTGCGTGTGCTTTCTTGTTCCGGTGCCGCTGCCATTTGAAAAGCGGAGCTGCCGGCGCGCTTGGGAGCGGAACCAGCTCTGAGCATGTCTGGGGCCTAAGCATGTCGGTCATACTGAGACTTAACCGTCCACGCTGGGCCCGATGCAGCTGGGAGGGCGTCCGTCCAGGGGGGTGGGGGTGGGGGGCAGGGAAGAGATGAGGCCCCGGGTGCGTCGGCTCTCCCCGCGTGACCCGACCAGGTCGCGTGGTCCTGGAGGACTCGGACCACACGTGGATGCGGCGTCTGCTTTCTGCGTGATGGGCAGCCCGACGCGGGCCATGCCGGGCAGATCCGGACCCCGAGCAGAGGCCGCGTGGATAGGCTGCTGGCGGACGTGCGCTTAAGGCGCATCTGTGTTCCTTTGGAAACGAGGCACAGGGCGGGAGCCGGGCTGTGCGTTCCGACTCCGGGGCCCGCTCCCAGAGTTGCCGTCTCCGGAACCTTCCACCGCCTGCCTCGGTTTCTCAGCGGAGGGTGGCGCTGCAGCGTCAGTAGCCTTCCCCCCGGGCCTGGGCGTCTGGAAGATGCCGGTGAATGAGCCCTCGCCGGGGTGGCTCAGTGGACAGAGCACCGGCCTGCAGACGGAAGGGTCCCAGGTTCAATGCCGGACAAGGGCACGTACCTTGGTTGCGGGCTCCATCCCAGGCCCTGGTTGAGGCGTGCAGAAGGCAACCAGTCGATGTATCGCCCTCCTATCCATGTTTCTGTCCCTCTCTTCCACTCTCTCTAAAAATCCGTGGAAACGTATCCTCCCGTGAGGACTAACAACACAAAGTGGTGAGTGAGCACGAGCTCTCATTTCAACGCGTCTTCTTTTCTTTGAAAGGCGAACTTAGAGATACGTACAGTGAATCCTGAAAGGCGTCTGGAGTCAGAACCGGTAAGTAGACACCTGGTATGAAAGGGCAACTTCCAGGCCACCCCCCCCCGCCGCCCCTCCCCCCCCGCTGCCCCCCCGGACCCTGTGCGGGCGACATTTCACTCACGGTGACTCCTCTGCCTCTGAAACGGAGGGCCTCCCGCCCATCCGGACGCCCTAAGCAAGCGAGAGACCCCTCCCAGCACGTCTTGGATGGGAGAGGAAAGCCGGACCCATCCACCTGGTTGTGACCACCTGTCCCCAGGGACCCGGGACTGGGACCCAAGTCTGTGCATCTCTAAGAAGTTCCCGGTGACGCGGGGGATCCTTGTGGTGCTGCGTTTTGTTACCAATAAAAAAATAAATAAATAAAAAGGTCACATTTTAAAATTATTCAGAAACACGTTCCCCATCGTGACTAAAGTGCATGCGTTTGCTGGAATATTTCGTGTGGGGTGTGTGTGTGTGTGTGTGTGTGGTGTTTTAATGCTAGGAAGTCTACGTCTATACATTTCACAATGGAGTGCCAGCATGCTAGTTAATTAAAAAGCTTTTTCACCGGCAACATAAATAATGAACTATGCCGAGAATATGCAAGGACATTCATAATTAAAAAATACTCAGCTACATTTTTAAAAAATTAAGATCTCTGGTCTCTTCGAGGACTTTTGCATTTAAAAATAACATGACCAACCTTAACCATGACTTTTCCAAAAGATTGGAAACGTGCGGTTACGAAGGAGCAGGTTGTATTTCACGGAAAGCAGGCTGTTCTGCGTTTCCTGGAAGCGGGCGATGGAGCCGCCCGGGGATGGAGGCCTCCGGGACCTCCCAGACCCCCTGGTCCACGCGGAGCGGAATCCTCGGCAAGCAAGAGAGAGCTGTGCATATCCCCCCACCCCCCCGAGGCCTCCACGCGGCGCCCTCGGCCTCCAGCACACAGGTCAGCCTCACCCCAGACAACGCTGGAGGTGAGGGGTGCACCCTTATTTGCTCCATGCGCCCCGGTCCTTTCTTAGAACAACCGTCACTTGGGTCATCCGTGTAGAACAGTCCGTGGAACAGCCAAACCCCTCCTTTTCCTCATAACCTTGTGTGTTTCCTGCTTCGTTCCTTTAAGTTACCTAAGAATGTAAGGCAACTTAAAGATGAACAAAATGCCCGTGGGGAAATAAATCAGCAGCTCCGTGCAGAGGGGAGGGAAGATGCTGAAGCCGCCGTCGTATTCTGTGATTTTGGTTTTAATGATTTTCCTTTGCATTGACTTGGTGCTTCCCGGTATAGGAAGGGGAGCCGGGGAGGACGAGACCACTTCCTTAGAGAGAACCCTTTCCTAGCACTGACTAGTAATTGCAGAAGAAGTGCAGGAGGCCTTACGTAGGCCGGGACCTGCTCCTGGACCAGAACGCCGTGACCTCCTGCTGGTGCGGCTCTGGGCAGCGGCTAGAAGAGGCTGCTGACGCCCCGCCATGCACAGCACCGCCCCCCAAGAACAAAGAGCATCCTGGCTGAATGTCAGGAGTTCTGCGGCTGAGACACTCCGAGGGGATTTTTTTTCACGTTGGAGTTGCCGGGAGAACGTTGAACGCGCGTATTGCCTGAGTGCCACCCCCAGAGGTCCTGCCTTAATTGGCCCCAGAGGCACCCCCAGGTGCGTGCCGCCTCATCTGAGACCCACTGGGCCCTGGCATTCTCCGACAGGAGACGAGAAATCTGAAAATCATATCCAAGACGTCACGACGCGTCTGGGAGGGGCTCAGGCGTCCTTTCTCAGTAGGACTTTTTACTCCCGGGCGTGTCATGACCGTCTTCACCGTAAGCACCAGGGAAACAATAGCAGGTTTGGGCAGACGCGGGGTGGGTAGCAGGACCCAGAACTGACACCTTGACACCTGGTGCGGGATTAGGGGCTCAGCGAGCGGGAAGCCGGGTGCAGCGGGGACTCTGGGGCCCCAGGGAGCGGAGGCCGGACCCTCCGCTGTGCCCCGGGGAAGGCAGCCTGGCAGCCTCGGCAGGAGCCAGCCATCGGGTGGTCCTGCCCCGCGTGTCGGCCTCAGGGTTGGCAACCAGCTCCGTGTGGCGCTCACGTGCGGCTGCCCCCGCTGCGAAGCCAGATGAGACCCGCTTGGGGCCCGGCCCGACGCCCGGCGTGCGGCTCCGACCTCGGCCATCGCTAGTGTTTTCTTCCCAACGACGCCCATTCCGGACTGTTCCACGTGCTTGCAGGTTTCTGCCCGTGAAAGGGCGGCTTGTGCGTGACGCCGGCCTCACAGCAGACTGGAAGGTCGCTGGGACCTTCTGGCTTCCGCTGCCGCGCGGTGAGCAGGGACCCAGCAGTGGCCGCTCGGGAGGCCGCGCTGTCCCGGGCGTAGATGTCAGGCGGCTGTTACTGTCACCTTGAAGGAGAAGCGCGGGAAGTCACTGCTCTGTTGACAATCGGATGCGTTGCACCGGGAGGCCCAGTGAACCGGCTTGGGAAAGCCTGCCCGTGGGGTGCGGGGCGGGGGGTGGGGGGCAGGCCACGGGGAAAGTAAGCAGCACGCATGGCCCCGCTCCCGCCCAGGGCCAGGTCAAGGCGCGGGGGAGAGGCTCCGGGGTCCCCGCAGCGGGCTGGGCTCCTCGGGTCCCTGCTGCGTCTTCTCAGAACTCGGACGAGGACCCGGTTGAGTGGTTGAGCCTTCAGGTTGAGCCTGGGGACAGACCCAGCGGAGCACCTGCTTCGCCTGCCCCTCGCCAGCGCCCCCCAAGCCCCCCTCGCATGGAGGGAGCTCTGCAAAGGGAGGGACATCTAGAGTTCGGGGGGGGGGGGGCGGGGGAGGGAGAGGGACAAGGGCCCAGCGTGGTTTCTGGCCGAAGCCCAGGGCTCAGGTCTGCTGGCACTGCCCTCAGCGGGCGGCGGGGGAGCCTTAGGGGTGAGGGGGAGCCAAGGCCAACAAGGCAGGTTTCTGGCAAAGACATCGGCTGCAGGCTCCCCGGGGCAGGAGCACGGCGCCCCTTCATTCCCAAGCAGGTGTTGCCTATCAAGGCTGCACCCCATCCTGCGTGCGTCCCCACCCAGCCAGTGTGCCGGCCAGCGCGGCTCTCTGCAAGGGGGGGACCCTGGCATGGTGGAGGCTGCGCACTTAAATGGGGACCAGCTTCTGGCTCCCTCAGTTAACTCCTTCGTGGACCCCGGCCTGAGGACGGACGGCATCTGGAGCGGCCCGCTGCGGAGGCTGCGAAAACAGCCGGACAGCGCGCCCCCTCGCGGAGGCTCCCCGGCAGGAGGCGGGTGAGGCTGTCGGGGGGGGGGGGGGGGGGGGGCCTGCGTGGGGCTCTGTCACCACAGGTAGGGAGCGGCAGGCAGGCCCCCCCTCTGGAAGCACATTCTTCGAAGAGACGTCTGAGCCCAGTCGCCTCCTTTGGCTTTGACCTACCCCGACCGCGTGACCAGGAGCTGCAGGAGCCCAATGGGGACCAGGAATCGGAGACGGGCGTGGCCCTCCCTCCAGCAGCAGGGAAAGCCTTTCAAAGGGGGCCTTCCCCCACGGGGTCCTCCCCCCACGGGGCCCTCCCCTCATGGGGTCCTCCCCCCACGGGGTCCGGCAGCACCCTGGCCGGGGAAGGGGCATCTGGGTCAAGCGCTGCAGGCAGACAGACTGGGGTGAGTACGGTTGGTGCCCTGTGAGTACGGTTAGTGCCCTGTGAGTACTGGTTAGTGCCCTGTGAGTATGGTTAGTGCCCTGTGAGTACTGGTTAGTGCCCTGTGAGTATGGTTAGTGCCCTGTGAGTATGGTTAGTGCCCTGTGAGTACTGGTTAGTGCCCTGTGAGTATGGTTAGTGCCCTGTGAGTATGGTTAGTGCCCTGTGAGTACTGGTTAGTGCCCTGTGAGTATGGTTAGTGCCCTGTGAGTATGGTTAGTGCCCTGTGAGTATGGTTAGTGCCCTGTGAGTACTGGTTAGTGCCCTGTGAGTATGGTTAGTGCCCTGTGAGTACTGGTTAGTGCCCTGTGAGTATGGTTAGTGCCCTGTGAGTACTGGTTGGTGCCCTGTGAGTACGGTCGGTGCCCTGTGAGTACTGGTTGGTGTCCTGTGAGTACGGTTAGTGCCCTGTGAGTACTGGTTAGTGCCCTGTGAGTACGGTCAGTGCCCTGTGAGTACGGTCAGTGCCCTGTGAGTACGGTCAGTGCCCTGTGAGTACGGTTGGTGCCCTGTGAGTATGGTTGGTGCCCTGTGAGTACTGGTTAGTGTGCTGTGAGTACTGGTTAGTGCTCTGTGAGTAGGGTTGGTGCCCTGTGAGTACGGTTGATGCCCTGTGAGTACTGGTTAGTCCCCTGTGAGTACGGTTGGTGCCCTGTGAGTACTGGTTAGTGCCCTGTGAGTATGGTTGGTGCCCTGTGAGTACTGGTTAGTGCCCTGTGAGTAGGGTTAGTGCCCTGTGAGTACTGGTTAGTCCCCTGTGAGTACGGTTGGTGCCCCGAGAGTACTGGTTAGTGCCCCGTGAGTACTGGTTAGTGCCCCGTGAGTACTGGTTGGTGCCCCGTGAGTACGGTTGGTGCCCCGTGAGTACTGGTTAGTGCCCCGTGAGTACTGGTTGGTGCCCCGTGAGTACGGTTAGTGCCCTGTGAGTACTGGTTAGTGCCCTGTGAGTACTGGTTAGTGCCCTGTGAGTAGGGTTAGTGCCCTGTGAGTAGGGTTAGTGCCCTGTGAGTACTGGTTAGTGCCCCGTGAGTACGGTCAGTGCCCCGTGAGTACGGTTGGTGCCCCGTGAGTACTGGTTGGTGCCCCGTGAGTACTGGTTGGTGCCCCGTGAGTACTGGTTAGTGCCCTGTGAGTGGGTTGGTGCCCTGTGAGTACTGGTTAGTCCCCTGTGAGTACGGTTAGTGCCCTGTGAGTACTGGTTAGTGCCCTGTGAGTACTGGTTAGTCCCCTGTGAGTACGGTTGGTGCCCCGTGAGTACTGGTTAGTGCCCCGTGAGTACGGTTAGTGCCCCGTGAGTACGGTTGGTGCCCCGTGAGTACGGTTGGTGCCCCGTGAGTACTGGTTGGTGCCCCGTGAGTACTGGTTAGTGCCCCGTGAGTACTGGTTGGTGCCCCGTGAGTACGGTTGGTGCCCCTGAGTACTGGTTGGTGCCCCGTGAGTACTGGTTGGTGCCCCGTGAGTACTGGTTGGTGCCCTGTGAGTGGGTTGGTGCCCTGTGAATACTGGTTAGTCCCCTGTGAGTACGGTTGGTGCCCTGTGAGTACTGGTTAGTGCCCTGTGAGTACGGTTAGTGCCCTGTGAGTACTGGTTAGTGCCCTGTGAGTACTGGTTAGTCCCCTGTGAGTACGGTGCCCTGTGAGTACTGGTTGGTGCCCCGTGAGTACTGGTTAGTGCCCTGTGAGTGGGTTGGTGCCCTGTGAGTACTGGTTAGTCCCCTGTGAGTACGGTTGGTGCCCTGTGAGTACTGGTTGGTGCCCCGTGAGTACTGGTTAGTGCCCTGTGAGTGGGTTGGTGCCCTGTGAGTACTGGTTAGTCCCCTGTGAGTACGGTTGGTGCCCCGTGAGTACTGGTTGGTGCCCCGTGAGTACTGGTTAGTGCCCTGTGAGTGGGTTGGTGCCCTGTGAGTACTGGTTAGTCCCCTGTGAGTACGGTTGGTGCCCTGTGAGTACTGGTTGGTGCCCTGTGAGTACTGGTTAGTGCCCTGTGAGTACGGTTAGTGCCCTGTGAGTACTGGTTAGTGCCCTGTGAGTACTGGTTAGTCCCCTGTGAGTACGGTTGGTGCCCCGAGAGTACTGGTTAGTGCCCCGTGAGTACTGGTTAGTGCCCCGTGAGTACTGGTTAGTGCCCCGTGAGTACTGGTTGGTGCCCCGTGAGTACGGTTGGTGCCCCGTGAGTACTGGTTAGTGCCCCGTGAGTACTGGTTAGTGCCCCGTGAGTACTGGTTGGTGCCCCGTGAGTACGGTTGGTGCCCTGTGAGTACTGGTTGGTGCCCCGTGAGTACTGGTTGGTGCCCCGTGAGTACTGGTTGGTGCCCTGTGAGTGGGTTGGTGCCCTGTGAGTACTGGTTAGTCCCCTGTGAGTACGGTTGGTGCCCTGTGAGTACTGGTTAGTGCCCTGTGAGTACGGTTAGTGCCCTGTGAGTACTGGTTAGTGCCCTGTGAGTACTGGTTAGTCCCCTGTGAGTACGGTGCCCTGTGAGTACTGGTTGGTGCCCTGTGAGTACTGGTTGGTGCCCCGTGAGTACTGGTTGGTGCCCTGTGAGTGGGTTGGTGCCCTGTGAGTACTGGTTAGTCCCCTGTGAGTACGGTTGGTGCCCTGTGAGTACTGGTTGGTGCCCCGTGAGTACTGGTTAGTGCCCTGTGAGTGGGTTGGTGCCCTGTGAGTACTGGTTAGTGCCCTGTGAGTACGGTTAGTGCCCTGTGAGTACTGGTTAGTGCCCTGTGAGTACGGTCGGTGCCCTGTGAGTACGGTCGGTGCCCTGTGAGTACTGGTTAGTGTCCTGTGAGTACGGTTAGTGCCCTGTGAGTACTGGTTAGTGCCCTGTGAGTACTGGTTAGTCCCCTGTGAGTACGGTTGGTGCCCTGTGAGTACTGGTTAGTGCCCTGTGAGTACGGTTAGTGCCCTGTGAGTACTGGTTAGTGCCCTGTGAGTACTGGTTAGTCCCCTGTGAGTACGGTGCCCTGTGAGTACTGGTTGGTGCCCTGTGAGTACTGGTTGGTGCCCCGTGAGTACTGGTTAGTGCCCTGTGAGTGGGTTGGTGCCCTGTGAGTACTGGTTAGTCCCCTGTGAGTACGGTTGGTGCCCTGTGAGTACTGGTTGGTGCCCCGTGAGTACTGGTTAGTGCCCTGTGAGTGGGTTGGTGCCCTGTGAGTACTGGTTAGTCCCCTGTGAGTACGGTTGGTGCCCTGTGAGTACTGGTTAGTGCCCTGTGAGTACGGTTAGTGCCCTGTGAGTACTGGTTAGTGCCCTGTGAGTACTGGTTAGTCCCCTGTGAGTACGGTTGGTGCCCTGAGAGTACTGGTTAGTGCCCTGTGAGTACTGGTTAGTGCCCTGTGAGTACTGGTTAGTACCCCGTGAGTACTGGTTGGTGCCCTGTGAGTGGGTTGGTGCCCTGTGAGTACTGGTTAGTCCCCTGTGAGTACGGTTAGTGCCCTGTGAGTACGGTTAGTGCCCTGTGAGTATGGTTAGTCCCCTGTGAGTACTGGTTAGTGCCCTGTGAGACTTGGCATTCCCCAATCCACCTGGTCAATGTGGACCACAGCGCAGCCCGTGCACATACATGCACATGGGGACTTGAAGCCGCAGACCTCAGTTGCTCTCCTGATGACCCAGGGGTGTGGCTGCCGACCAGGTGGAACCGAGGGAATTAGGGGCGAACTCGCATGTTTTCTCTGCCTCTGAGCCTCCCTCCCTCTCGGCTCTCCTTTGGAGTCCGAGGAAGAGTTGGTTCCCTTCCCAGGAGACAAGCCCTTGGGTTCCTAAGGTCGCGCACTGTCCACCTGGTCCCCCAGATGTTGCCTGTTGGCTGTTTAGATGTAGATCAAGTTCCATTGAGCATGCTCGCCCTCGAGGGGCATGTCAAGGGCCCGTTGCCACGGGGACTGGTGGCTGCTGCACAGAACTTTCTCATCATGGAACGTTCTAGCGGGCAGTCCAGCAAGTCCCCCACCTCTGCTGCCCTTTGCCCCCGCCAGGTCCAGAGACCCCAGTTTCTCCGGCTCCGTCAGCACCTTCCTCCACCCACACGCCGCCCCGTCTTCCCATGTGTGCACACGTTTCCAGTCTTCAAAAAAAATTGTTTTCCTCGACCCTGAAACACCTCACAAGACGTTTATTGATTTCCTTCATTTTCTCCCGACTTTCTCCCATCTGCCGTCTGCCTCCACTTCCTTTGTTTCCTGGCCCCGGACTCGGGCCTCCCTCACCCGCGGGCTGGCCCCCATCAACATCCTCTCGCTACAACCGTGTTCCCAAGGTCACCGGACCTCCTCACCACCTCATCTTTCTGGGGTCCCCCCTCGCCCCCCCAAGTCCTCACTCCCCTCGGCCTTTCAATAACTTAGGTCCCACGTTCTCGCTCGGCAATATTTCTCGTGTTTGTTCTTTCCTTTCTATTTTCAACGTCAGGGCCCTGGGGAGACCTTCCCGTCGGCTCCCCTCGGTCTCTCCTGCCTCTGATCCTCGTGCACGGCCACCAGGTCAGCCTTCGTGAACGCTCACGCCACGCCATCTCCTCGTGCGGTGACTCCCGGGCCCCCGGAGCCGGCAGTGGGAAGGGCGCCCTTCAATGGAATTTGAATCCGTGTCTGCCGCTGCGAGCAGTCTGGCCTAGACCGTCTTCTCTCTTTCCTGAAACTTGTTCTTCCTTCACGGAGAGGAAGTGTACTCACCGGTGACGGTGAGACGCCTGCCGGTGTGACTGTCAGTGGCTCCAAACCCCTGGAGTCGAGGGCGCTGCGTGGCATCTCGATGCTGAGTCTGGGCCCGCTGCTTCTCCTCGTGGCGCCGCTCACCCCGTGGATCCCGCCACCGCTCCCCGAAGTGTTTCTAAGAAACACACTGTTCCCGTCTCCGGCCAACGAGAACCCGGAGTAACTGCCTCTCTTCTTCCGCGGAGAGATAGAGACCCTCTGACCGTCCCAGGTCTCACCCTTGCTCCCCGACCACGGCCTCCACCTCGTCCAGCTGCAACCTGCGCCAGCCAGCCAGGCCGCTCCGCTCTCCCATGTACGCCTGGTTCCCGCTGTCTTTCTTGTTCTCCTCTACCTGTTCCCACACTCTGCCCTCCTCCCCCACCTCCCTCCATCCTGTGAACCTACTCAGAGCTGCACCGCCCTCCCCTCTCCTAACTCCCTCCCCTAATTCCCTCTAGCTCCCTCTCCCTAACTCCCTCTAACTCCCTCTCCCTAACTCCCTCTAACTCCCTCTCCTAACTCCCTCTAACTCCCTCTAACTCCCTCTAATTCCCTCTAACTCCCTCTAACTCCCTCTAACTCCCTCTCCTAACTCCCTCTAACTCCCTCTAACTCCCTCTAACTCCCTCTCCTAACTCCCTCTAACTCCCTCTAACTCCCTCTCCTAACTCCCTCTAACTCCCTCTAACTCCCTCTCCCTAACTCCCTCTCCCTAAATCCCTCTAACTCCCTCTCCTAACTCCCTCTCCCTAACTCCCTCTAACTCCCTCTCCCTAACTCCCTCTCCCTAACTCCCTCTAACTCCCTCTAACTCCCTCTCCCTCTAACTCCCTCTCCCTAACTCCCTCTAACTCCCTCTAACTCCCTCTAACTCCCTCTAACTCCCTCTCCCTCTAACTCCCTCTAACTCCCTCTAACTCCCTCTAACTCCCTCTCCCTAACTCCCTCTAACTCCCTCTAACTCCCTCTAACTCCCTCTAACTCCCTCTCCCTAACTCCCTCTAACTCCCTCTAACTCCCTCTCCCTAACTCCCTCTAACTCCCTCTAACTCCCTCTCCCTCTAACTCCCTCTAACTCCCTCTAACTCCCTCTAACTCCCTCTAACTCCCTCTCCCTCTAACTCCCTCTAACTCCCTCTAACTCCCTCTAACTCCCTCTAACTCCCTCTCCCTAACTCCCTCTAACTCCCTCTAACTCCCTCTAACTCCCTCTAACTCCCTAACTCCCTCTAACTCCCTCTAACTCCCTCTAACTCTCTCTCCTAACTCCCTCTAACTCCCTCTCCCTCTAACTCCCTCTCCCTAACTCCCTCTCCCTCTAACTTCCTCTAACTCCCTCTCCTTAACTCCCTCTAACTCCCTCTAACTCCCTCTAACTCCCTCTCCCTAACTCCCTCTCCCTAACTCCCTCTAACTCCCTCTCCCTAACTCCCTCTCCCTAACTCCCTCTAACTCCCTCTCCCTAACTCCCTCTCCCTAACTCCCTCTAACTCCCTCTCCCTCTAACTCCCTCTCCCTAACTCCCTCTCCCTCTAACTCCCTCTAACTCCCTCTCCCTAACTCCCTCTAACTCCCTCTAACTCCCTCTAACTCCCTCTCCCTAACTCCCTCTCCCTAACTCCCTCTAACTCCCTCTCCCTAACTCCCTCTAACTCCCTCTCCCTAACTCCCTCTAACTCCCTCTAACTCCCTCTCCCTAACTCCCTCTAACTCCCTCTAACTCCCTCTAACTCCCTCTAACTCCCTCTCCCTAACTCCCTCTCCCTAACTCCCTCTAACTCCCTCTCCCTCTAACTCCCTCTCCCTAACTCCCTCTCCCTCTAACTCCCTCTAACTCCCTCTCCCTAACTCCCTCTAACTCCCTCTAACTCCCTCTAACTCCCTCTAACTCCCTCTCCCTAACTCCCTCTAACTCCCTCTAACTCCCTCTAACTCCCTCTAACTCCCTCTCCCTAACTCCCTCTAACTCCCTCTAACTCCCTCTCCCTCTAACTCCCTCTCCCTAACTCCCTCTAACTCCCTCTAACTCCCTCTAACTCCCTCTCCCTAACTCCCTCTCCCTAACTCCCTCTAACTCCCTCTCCCTAACTCCCTCTCCCTAACTCCCTCTAACTCCCTCTAACTCCCTCTAACTCCCTCTCCCTAACTCCCTCTCCCTAACTCCCTCTAACTCCCTCTCCCTAACTCCCTCTAACTCCCTCTAACTCCCTCTAACTCCCTCTAACTCCCTCTAACTCCCTCTCCCTAACTCCCTCTAACTCCCTCTAACTCCCTCTCCCTCTAACTCCCTCTCCCTAACTCCCTCTCCCTCTAACTCCCTCTAACTCCCTCTCCCTAACTCCCTCTAACTCCCTCTAACTCCCTCTCCCTAACTCCCTCTAACTCCCTCTAACTCCCTCTAACTCCCTCTAACTCCCTCTCCCTAACTCCCTCTAACTCCCTCTAACTCCCTCTCCCTAACTCCCTCTAACTCCCTCTAACTCCCTCTCCCTCTAACTCCCTCTAACTCCCTCTAACTCCCTCTAACTCCCTCTAACTCCCTCTAACTCCCTCTCCCTAACTCCCTCTAACTCCCTCTAACTCCCTCTCCCTCTAACTCCCTCTAACTCCCTCTAACTCCCTCTAACTCCCTCTAACTCCCTCTCCCTAACTCCCTCTAACTCCCTCTCCCTAACTCCCTCTAACTCCCTCTAACTCCCTCTAACTCCCTCTAACTCCCTAACTCCCTCTAACTCCCTCTAACTCCCTCTAACTCTCTCTCCTAACTCCCTCTAACTCCCTCTCCCTCTAACTCCCTCTCCCTAACTCCCTCTCCCTCTAACTCCCTCTAACTCCCTCTCCCTAACTCCCTCTAACTCCCTCTAACTCCCTCTAACTCCCTCTCCCTAACTCCCTCTCCCTAACTCCCTCTAACTCCCTCTCCCTAACTCCCTCTCCCTAACTCCCTCTAACTCCCTCTCCCTCTAACTCCCTCTCCCTAACTCCCTCTCCCTCTAACTCCCTCTAACTCCCTCTCCCTAACTCCCTCTAACTCCCTCTAACTCCCTCTAACTCCCTCTCCCTAACTCCCTCTCCCTAACTCCCTCTAACTCCCTCTAACTCCCTCTCCCTAACTCCCTCTAACTCCCTCTAACTCCCTCTAACTCCCTCTAACTCCCTCTCCCTAACTCCCTCTAACTCCCTCTAACTCCCTCTAACTCCCTCTAACTCCCTCTAACTCCCTCTCCCTAACTCCCTCTCCCTAACTCCCTCTAACTCCCTCTCCCTCTAACTCCCTCTCCCTAACTCCCTCTCCCTCTAACTCCCTCTAACTCCCTCTCCCTAACTCCCTCTAACTCCCTCTAACTCCCTCTAACTCCCTCTCCCTAACTCCCTCTCCCTAACTCCCTCTAACTTCCTCTAACTCCCTCTCCCTAACTCCCTCTAACTCCCTCTAACTCCCTCTAATTCCCTCTAACTCCCTCTAACTCCCTCTAACTCCCTCTCCCTAACTCCCTCTAACTCCCTCTAACTCCCTCTAACTCCCTCTAACTCCCTCTAACTCCCTCTCCCTAACTCCCTCTCCCTAACTCCCTCTAACTCCCTCTCCCTCTAACTCCCTCTCCCTAACTCCCTCTCCCTCTAACTCCCTCTAACTCCCTCTCCCTAACTCCCTCTAACTCCCTCTAACTCCCTCTAACTCCCTCTCCCTAACTCCCTCTCCCTAACTCCCTCTAACTCCCTCTCCCTAACTCCCTCTCCCTAACTCCCTCTAACTCCCTCTCCCTAACTCCCTCTAACTCCCTCTCCCTAACTCCCTCTAACTCCCTCTAACTCCCTCTCCTAACTCCCTCTCCCTAACTCCCTCTAACTCCCTCTAACTCCCTAACTCCCTCTAACTCCCTCTCCCTAACTCCCTCTCCCTAACTCCCTCTAACTCCCTCTAACTCCCTCTCCCTAACTCCCTCTCCCTAACTCCCTCTAACTCCCTCTAACTCCCTCTAACTCCCTCTCCCTAACTCCCTCTCCCTAACTCCCTCTAACTCCCTCTAACTCCCTCTCCCTAACTCCCTCTAACTCCCTCTAACTCCCTAACTCCCTCTAACTCCCTCTCCCTAACTCCCTCTCCCTAACTCCCTCTAACTCCCTCTAACTCCCTCTCCCTAACTCCCCTCTCCCTAACTCCCTCTAACTCCCTCTAACTCCCTCTCCCTAACTCCCTCTCCCTAACTCCCTCTAACTCCCTCTCCCTAACTCCCTCTCCCTAACTCCCTCTCCCTAACTCCCTCTAACTCCCTCTAACTCCCTCTAACTCCCTCTAACTCCCTCTCCCTAACTCCCTCTCCCTAACTCCCTCTAACTCCCTCTAACTCCCTCTCCCTAACTCCCTCCTGTGCCTACAGCCAGGAGCAGGGCGCGGTGTCCTTGGAAATGACTGCGTGTTCCCGACTGGCTGGGAGCTGCAGGAAGGGCCCGCTGTCCGCATGCTGTTCACCCGCCTCAACACCCACAGACGTTCGGTTAAGCATGTGTTCATGGAGGTGAATCACTAGCGTGACGACAGCCCCCGGCCCATCCGAGTTCCGTAGCCACGTGCTGTCTGCTGCTGGGTGCTGGGTACAAAGCACGAGGGGCGAGACCAGGTCCCTCTTCCCAGGCACTCCCAAGCCCAAGTGCCCCGACTCTGCCCTTTAACCCGGTGAGAGGGACCGGTCAGCCTGGGCCCCGTCTGTAGGCACAGGACATGGGGGTGGCTGCCCGCATGCCTCCCTCTTGGGAACATGGATCTCGTCTATGATAGGATCTCAGGGGGTGCGGCTAGCTCCCGCATCTTGCCATTGGCTTCTCTGAGCCGTGGGCAGCTGGGAGGAGGAGGTCGGCTCGCCTCCGGAGCCCGGGCCAGGCTGATGCCGTCGGATCCGAACGAAGGCCCCAGCGGCACCCAAAACAGCACCTGGACAGGCACCAGGTCTGTCTGTGAACTTAAGGCGCAGCCCGACCCCTCTCGAAGCAACGATGATGCTGACTGTGACCACAGCTAACACAGGCTCCCCTCTGGTGGCACGGGCACATCCCGGACCCACAGACGCTGCCTTCCCCTGACAAGCAGGCTCGCCGCAGCTCAGGGCGGAGAGAAAGGACCCTGTGGACAGTGACGGCTCCTGGGCCGGTGGGTGTCACCAGGCGCCTAACCCACTCACCGGCGCCGGTGCCGACTCGGCGCACGCGAGGCCCGCGCGCTTCCGGGCTCCCCCCTGTGAACACGGCGTCACGCTTTCCTTCCCAAGCCGTGCGGTCCTCGTGTTGTCGGCCAAGACACAAACCACGCTCATCCGTTGGGTCAAACCTGGGGTCAACGTCCCGAATGAGGAAAAGACGCTCTCGAGTAGTGGTCCCCAGCCTTCTTTCGGTCACGCCCCCTGAGCATCTCTCAAACCCTGATGCCCCCCGTGACATATAATTCTTATTATTAAATAAGTGAGCTCCTAGCCCTGACTGGTGTGGCTCAGTGGATAGAGCGTCGGCCTGCAGACTCAAGGGTCCCAGGTTCGATTCCGGTCAAGGGCATGTACCTTGGTTGCAGGCACATCGCCAATAGGGGGTGTGCAGGAGATGTTTCTCTCTCATCGATGTTTCTAACTCTCTATCCCTCTACTTACTCTCTGTAAAAAAAATCAATAAAATATATATTTAAAAAAAGTGAGCTCCTATCCACATGGAGGAAGCCTAAAAGGCCATGAACTTGGTCTGAACAAGCTTCCCAAGAACACGGCATCCACGAAAGAGAAAAATAGAATAACAAAAGGACAGTGGAAGTGCTGAGGAAGACAGCACTAAAAAACTGTTTAAAAAATAATAATATGAAGGGATATGAGAAAATAGCAAAGTTTCAAAATGTATAATAGAGAACTGAAATGCACAAATATGTCACAATCTATATTGATATGCTGTAGATGAGGCCCCTAGACCAGGGGTGGGCAAACTTTTTGACTCGAGGGCCACCATGGGTTCTTAAACTGGACCGGAGGGCCAGAACAAAAGCATGGATGGAGTGTTTGTGTGAACTAATATACATTCAAAGTAAAGGAGCGGAGGGGAGAGCAAGAGAACTGGGTAGAACAGCCGGATCCGGCCCGCGGGCCGTAGTTTGCCCACGGCTGCCCTAGACCCATAAAAAAATGCAAAAAATTCACCATTAATAACTCATTCTCGAATCGCCCCCCTTAAAAGTCAAACTGCCCCCGGGGGGGGGGGGCGTGTGCCCACGTGGGACCCCTGCCCAGGAGCCAAGTGCCTTGTTGCCCAATGTCGGTGGGGCTGCCTCACCCTGAACACGGCCCGCGAGCGCCAGCCCCGGAAGGCACCGCCCTGAACGAAGACGCGTTGGCACAGAAGATCCTAATGTCGGGCCCGGGACGGCGAGCAGAGTCGGGGAGACAGACCACAGAAGAGGCCGCGTCTGCGTGAAGCGGAATGCCGCTCCCTCTCCTCCAGCCGAATGCGAAGACATGTCCCTCCTCTGCCCGGCAGGTCTCGCCAGCCGCCACACGGATCGGCCTTCGCGTGTGAACGCGTGACATATTGGCTAAGACGGAAAATAGCGTGTTTCTGGTAGGGTTCAAGTGTATAAGGAGCGCCGCACCCCCCCTGTGTTTGTAAACGCCTGAGTTCCACGGCGTCGAGACAGATGGCAGCAGGCAAAGATGCAATCGTATCATCAAAAGCTGAAAGATGTCAAAAATATGTTAGCAAGCAGAACACGGCAGCGTCCTCGCTCCTCCTGCCAGCTTGCAAAACACGTTCGGATGTGGAGGGCCTCGGTTTTGTCAACACGGGGCCGGTGAGCAGCGCGTGGGCACCTGGTGCGGGAGCCGCCGACCGGCTGCTCCTCCGCTGCGTTGCGGGAGGGCGCGGCGGGCAGCACGGGCGCCCCGGGTGGCTGGACGCGGGGAGGTGCCAGGATCGAGCGTGGGGATCCGTTTCCCTTCCACGCGTCAGTTTCTCTGTGAAACCTACAGGCTGTTTAACTCAGTGACGGGAGACGTTCAACCCTCCCGGAGCGCGCTGGGAGGGTTCCGGGGAGAATCGTCATGCTGTTTAGCTCGAGGAAGCAGGAGGGTGAGTGTTATTTGGTGGAACCAGAATGCCCCCGAGGCTTTTCGGGGGGTGTCAGTCCCAGCCAAGCAGGTCTCTGAGCACACGGAGGCACGGCTTGAGGGAGACGGGCTGGCCCGGGGGTCGGGGGTCTGGGCTGATTTCGGGTCAGGGCTGTAGCGTGGGGGGGGACGGTCCATGTGGTTGGAGGAACGTGGGGACACCGTGCTGAGCACTTGCTAGGGACCAGATGCGACGCTCACGTCCCCTAATCAGAGCCTCAGCCTCGGAAGACGGAGACGCTCACCGGCTGTTGTGCGTCCAACGGACGTTCAAGTCTGACCTCCTCCCCTCCGGCCCCTCTGCAGTGAGGGAACCCGGGTGGGGAGACGGGGGGAGAGTGGGGCTGGTGTTCTCGCACCAGCGTTTCCACCTCAGGCTCCGGGCCCACTCTGACCCAGGCGCCTGTCTGGTCCGCACCACCCCAGAGGCCCAGGGCCGGCCGCTTCGGGGAAGCCCCGGGGGCCAGCGAGGCTGCATTTAGAGCCAGAAACAGTGTGGCGAGCTCCTTGGCTTGGAGGGTGAGGATCGAAGGCCCTTGCGTCTAGCAGAAGGCCGTTGTTCATTGTCTGGACGGGAACACGGAGCTGTGTTGTTCTTGAGCGGAGACGGCCGAGGGCGCTCTGCATGGAAGGAGCCCGGAGTCAGCGCAGCCCGCACGTCCAGTGCGTGTTTCTAAGCGTAGCGGGGCGGGGCAGGGCTGGTGAGGACGGGGCTAGGCCGACCTCCTCTGCTATCTTCGCCACAAACCCTCCCGCCAAGGCACCCGCACAGAGGTGCGCTGGGAGGGGTCCTCGCCCGCAGCGCTAACAGGTGCGCGTGGCGTGTCCGCCTGGAGCGCAGGGGAGCAGACACCCGGGCGGAGCTGGAGGACGCGGGAGGGGCTGGCAATGAAGTCAGACTGCCCACGAGCAGCGCCCTGGGACAGCACCCCTGGGGAGAAGGACTCCCTGAGTGTGAGCTGGGCACGGGGTACCGGCTGGGGCTGGACACGCAGCACCAGCTCCTGCCCTGCCCCCTGCCAGCCACCTGGGGCGCACCTGGCTGCTCCCCCGACTGGGAGCCCCCTTCCCCCCGCTTCCGGCCGCCCTCTCCCCGCCCCTGAGCAGCAGCTGGCCACCCTGTAGGCCTCTGCAGGCAGGGGCTGCCCTCGGTCTCCAGCATCCTGGGCTGGGTTAGCGACAAGTCCGGGGCTAGACGGCAAAATACAGTGCCCGCACCCCAACTTCCTGTGCGTCTCCCTATGCCCACCCCTCGCCGTGAAACCCGGAGTGCCCTCGCTGCCCACGAGAAGAGGGAGGCTCAGGACGACACGCCAGCTGCTCGGGGCTCACAGCTTAGGTGGAGGCGTGGGTTCCGACCGAGGAGCGGGGTGAGGAGGACGGGTGGGAAGGGGGGCTGCGGGACGCCCAGGTGCGCCTTAGCTGAGGCCCACGCTTAGAGTCACGCCCCTCGTACAGAAACGCTAGGCACACCCTCCCATTCGGCTTCCGCTGAAAAAGCCACGGGTGAGACCCAGTAAGACCTCTGACTTGCCGAAACCGGTTTGGCTCAGTGGATAGAGCGTCGGCCTACGGACTGAAGGGTCCCGGGTTCAATTCCGGTCAAGGGCATGTACCTTGGTTGTGGGCACATCCCCGGTAGGGAGTGTGCAAGAGGCAGCTGATCGATGTTTCTCTCTCACCAATGTTTCTAGCTCTCTATCCCTCTCCCTTCCTCTCTGTAAAATATCAATAAAATATATTTAAAAAAAAAAAAAAAAGACCTCTGACTGTCCTGCCACTACCCTCCCACTTCCTAAAGTGAAACCAGCACGCACACAAGCCACTGGCTCCGGGGGCTCCCGCGCACCAGAGGGAACATGCAGCTCGCACGTGGGCGCCGCAGAAGCTGGGGAGCGCTAACCCAGGGGAGCGGCGGTGGGAAAAGCGGGAGCCTCGGGTTTTGGAACCAGACGCGGCAGCGCGATGGGCGTGGACGGTAAGGGCCCCGTTTCATAATCCACGGGCGTTCTTTTCCTGACGCAGCCACGCGGGGGCCCCCCTGTGGGTGCAGCCAGGGCGGGGACACGCTTCCCCCTGAGAAAGGCGGGGCAGGCCTTCGGGCTCTGAGAGAAGCGAGGCGGGAAGGCAGTCCCAGGCCAGGATGCCGGGAGGCGGGGGCGCAGCCGAGGGCCCGGCCTGGGCCTGTGGTTTTGTTTTGTTTTTTGTTTTTTGGGTTTTTTTTATATTCTTTTTTTTTTTTATTAAGGTATTATATGTGTACATATCTTACCATTGCCCCCCACCCCACTCCCATACATGCCCTCACCCCCCAATGTTTTGCATCCATTGGTTACTCTTATATGCATGCATACAAGTCCTTCGGTTGATCTCTTATTTCCCCCGCCTCTCCCTAACCTTCCCACTGTCATTGGACAGTCTGTTTGATGCTTTACTGCCCCTGTATCTATCTTTTTGTTCATCAGTTTATACTGTTTTTCCTTATCCCCAAATGAGTGAGATCACGTGGTATTTTTCTTTCATTGCCTGGCTTATTTCACTCAGCATAATGTTCTCTAATTCCGTCCAGGTGCCTACAAATGGTAGTAATTCCTTCTTTTTTATGGCAGCATAGTATTCCATTGTGTAGATGTACCATAGTTTTGGGCTCCGCTTGCCTCGTGCGTGAAACGGGCGAATGGCCCCATCGTGCAGGGCTGTGAGCGCAGATCGGCGGAGGGGGCGGTGACAGGCGGGTCCTGCGGTTCCCCAGCGTCCCTTTAAGCCTTTACGCTGTGAGGGCGAGGATGTGAGGGACAGACTGCTTTCACCCACACCCTGTCTCTCTGGGCCAGGCAGCCACTCGCTGAGGAATGGAACGCGGTGCCCGCTCTCCTCCGAAGGGCTCCTGATGTTCGGAGACAGAGCCACCGCCTGTCTCCCCCCGAAAGTGCTCCTCGGGGCATTGGAGAGGTGAGCGGGGCCAGGCGGACGCGAGGGGGGCCGGGCGGACAGGACAGAACGCGGGGCCAGGGAGCTGGGCGGGGCCCCCTGCGCAGAGGAGCTCGGGAACCCGCAGGGAGGAGGCAGCGGGAGGTCAGAGGTCAGGTGGTGTGCGCTGGGGCCCAGCCCAGGCAGGAGGAGGCTGTGCTCGACTCCAGACGAACTCTGTCTGCTCCTTGAAGTCCTCAAACAAGCGCTTCTGTTCCCGGAACACAGCTCGCAGCCTGTTTCCAGTCATCAGAGCCGAGTGGGTGAAGCCGGGGTGGAGGGCTTGGGACGCACCCCTAGACTTGCCAGCTGGACCGAGGCCACGGGAAGGCGGGGACCGCGGCGCTCCCGCCCCGGGTGTGGTGCCGTCACGCACACGGAGCAGTGCATGCGGAGCTGGGACATGGCTTAGGGGTGACGGTGTGGCCCATCCCGGGCCGCGGACCCAGCTAACAGCGGCTCGGGGCTGGTCTGCTGGGCGCCACGTCCACGTTCCGGCAAGGCCTTGTCTCGGGGTAGGCCCGCGGCACACGCGGGTCCCTGGGGAGGCCACGGGTCCCCACAGGAGGACACAGGCGGGCGCATGAGAGGCAGACAGTGGCCGTCCAGCCACACCCGCAGTTCTCAAAGACAAACTCCGGGAGATGGAGCCTAGACCTCAGGTCGCGCCAGAGGCGGGCGGACAGGGCTCAAGGGACCGGATTCTGGGAGGGAGAGGGAGGAAAGCAGTCAGTTGTATGAGGGCGGCTGTGGCTTCAGGGAGCCAGCAGGGCCCTGGTCCCAGGTCAGCAGGTTCCAGGAAGAATGAGGCGACACTGAGCCCTCCCCAGCTCCAATGCCCTGCCCCCGTGTCACCTGCCCCGTGTGACCTGCCCCGTGTGACCTGCCCCCGTGTGACCTGCCCCGTGTGACCTGCCCCCGTAGAACCTGCCCCCGTGTGACCTGCCCCCGTGGGACCTGCCCCCATGTGACCTGCCCCGTGTGACCTGCCCCCGTGGAACCTGCCCCCGTGTGACCTGCCCCGTGTGACCTGTCCTGTGTGACCTGCCCCCGTGTGACCTGCCCCGTGTGACCTGCCCACAGTGTGACCTGCCCCGTGTGACCTGCCCCGTGTGACCTGCCCCCTTGGGACCTGCACCCATGTGACCTGCCCCGTGTGACCTGTCCCCGCGTGACCCCTCTGGTCCTGACAAAAGTGCTCCTTTGCCTCGGGGGTAGGGGGGCGGGGGGAGTTGGGAGGGGGGCGGCGGGACAGGAGGAGAGGCAGGAAAAGTACAGCGAGGACCCAGTGGCTCCCGAAGGGGGACACACTGACAGCGGCTTCCCTGGTGGCTGTTGGAAGCCGGAGCTGACGTCTGCCCCTCAGATCTCCGGACCAGTTTCCCCCCCGTGTCGGTTGTGTACGTGCCCTACCCCGGGGCCCAGAGCATCATTAAATATTAGGCTTATTAATGGAGTCAGTAAAACCTCACCTCTCGGGGACATGAGCCCAAGGTCTGAGACACGCCTGGTGTTGACCGGCCACATGCGACCGCTCACACACAGCGCAGTCCGTCCCGATGCCCGCGGTGTGCAGGGAGCCGTAGCACCGTCGCTTCCCTGGTCATGGACTCCGTCATCTGCAGGAGCACCCACCGTGGGGCGGAGGCGGGACGATTAGACTCAGTGCGGCCCCCAAAGCTGGTCCAGTGCGTCAGGCGGGGGTCCTTTTAGGCAAACACTCAGCAGCTCCAGGAAAACCTCTCTGCCCTCAGCTCCCATCCTCGCCCTCCTATTTGTGAAGGGCGCACCGACACCCAAGTGGCAAGTGGCTGTGGGACGATGCGGGGCCCTGAGCACGGCCTGCCCAGCGCAGCGGGAGCTGGGGCAGGTCACCGAGAGCCTGAGGCGGCGTGCGGGCGGGCTGGGCTCCCGGCCTGGGTGGGTGCGGGGTGCAGTCTCGTCAGGAGGACCCTGTCTCTTTCCTAAACCGTCTCAGGAACCGAGCCCTCCGCTCCGCAGGGCGGGGAGGGAGAGAGAGGCGTGTGATGTAAACGCGGTGGCGATGACAGACAGTGACTGCACTGCTGCTCGTGCTCCCGGCTCCCGACACCACAGGTATCCTGGCGCTTGCCAAGCTTTCCCTAGCCCAGCCGTGGGCAAACGACGGCCCGCGGGCCGGATCCGGCGGTTCTATCCGGTTCTCTTGCTCTCCCCTCCGCTCCTTTACTTTGAATTTATATTAGTTCACACAAACCCTCCATCCATGCTTTGGTTCCGGCCCTCCGGTCCAGTTTAAGAACCCATGGTGGCCCTCGAGTCAAAAAGTTTGCCCACCCCTGGCCTAGCCCTTTACCTGTAGAAATCCTTTAGTCTTCGTAGCAGCTCCATCACGAAGAGCTGCGGGTCCCAATGCTCGTTCCTATTAACATCCGCTCATCACTGGATGTGCTGGGGACAGAACGGACTCTTATGTGTGTGAGACGGTGACAACGGGGTAGGGGGGTGATAGGGTGTGTTCTAGAAACGTTACATGTAAAATCAATGAAACGCATCGATCATTGATTAACACACACTGGGTGCCAGCTTTGCTCGGGGCGTTGATACACGCGGGGCCGTCCTGTCGGCATTCCAGGGGCAGGAGAAAGATCAGCGACGCTAACCTGCGGGCGCTGCCGCCATCTTCCTGGGAAACATTAGGCTGGTTCTTCCTCACCCCCAACCCCGGGGCCCGTCTTCGAGCGGCGTTAGGAGGGATGGAGGCTGGGCTAAGTCAGCGTTGGTTCCTGGCTGTGGCGATGATGGTTCAGGAGATGCCAATAAGAGCCGGGAAGGTTTCTCGATGGATTTCCTGAGAATATACAGAATAGAACCATGGCCGAAAGCTGTCTTCTTAGCGGAGAAACCGACATGGGCTCAGGTGGAACAGCCTAAGCTCCTGGATTTGTACAGTGATCAGCGAAGGCCGGTCCTCTTTGCGGGGAAATCTACCCTGCGGATCTGCACAAGTGTGATCCCCCCTTTGGGGTCAATGAAGAATAAAGGGCCCATCAAGCAAAGTCAATAAAAATATATTTTTTTAAAAAAATAAAATAAAATAAATAAAGGAACTGGGTGGAGAGCTGATGGGCATTTGCAAACCACTCACAGATGCCCTGGCCGTACCCTGCCTTCTGGTCTCAGGTTTACCCTGAGTCTAATGTGACTTCCCTCCTCACCTGGAATATAAACTCTGAAAGGAGAGATCATGGCGTGTTCTAGGCCGTGAGTAGATGCCATGAGCTGTGATTTTAAACCATCCCCGTCACCTGACACCAGTAAAATGAGAAAAAGTGACTTTTAAATCATATATATATATATATCTTGATTGATTTCAGAGAGGACGGGAGAGGAAGAGACAGAGATAGAAACATCAATGATGAGAGAGAGATTGATCGGCTGCCTCTGGCACGCCCTCCCCCCCCCCCCCCCCCCCCGCCCTAGTAGGGATTGAGACTGCAACCCGGGCATGTGCCCTTGACCAGAATCAAACCCGGGACTCTTCAGTCTGCAGTCCGATGCTCTATCCACGGAGCCAACCCAGCTAGGGCAGAAGCGACTTCTTAATCAGCTGAGAGCCACCGTGTCATCGGCGACTGCCTAAATGGGTCACCAAAAATAACCCTCCCAAAGAGGGCCGCGGAAGGATAAATGATGTCGCCCTCCCTCCTTGGCGGCACTGGCTCTCCTCCAGCCAGGCCCCAGTGACCTCGATTACCGGCCACAAGGCGCTGGAGTTCAATCAGACGCGTCTGCAGGCGGGCGGCTGGGGCTCCGTCCAGGAACGCAGCCGCGCTGAGGGGGCCGGACACAGAGCTGCTGAAATCTGTCCAGACAACATTGAGCTCCCGGCAAGAGGAGATGCCACTGCCATCTGCCTCTGTTTGGGGTGACCTGGGAATAAATAAAGATTAACCTTGGTCCGGGAATGAATCATGGAGCTTATCAACACTTCCTCCGTCCCTAACGACTCCGGGGCTACACGGGCGCGGCGCGCTGTGGAGGGCCAGGCGGAGGGTCCTTGCTGTCCCTGGCCCTTCCCCCGGCGTGGGCCGCCCGCCGCCCTTTCTCAGACCCTGTGCCCTCACTGCCCTCTGCGCCCTGGGTTGGGAATAGTTAAAAACAAATAAGGAAAAAAACAAGTGTCGTGCGCCCCGCAAGAGCTCAGTAAATGACCGGGAAATCGTGGTGTCCAGGTGCTCAGTCCTGCCTGAGGACGGAGGGGGCTCGGGCTGCATCTGGCCTCTGGCCGCTGCCCAGCTGTCCATCAGGAGGGCAGTTTCTGAACATCCTGTGCACTCTCTCTCTCTCTCTCTTTTTTTTTTTTAATCCTCACCCGAGGATGTTTTCCCACTGATTTTTAGAGAGAGTGGAAGAGAGAGGGGAAGACAGAGAGAAGCATCGATGTGAGAGAAACACGTTGATTGGTTGCCTCCCGCATGCGCCGTGACCAGGGCCCGGGCCCAGGAGGAGCCTGCAACCGAGGTGCGTGCCCTTGACCAGAATCGAACCCGGAGCCCTTCGGTCCACAGGCCGATGCTCTATCCACTGAGCCAAACGAGCTGGGGCTGCATTCTTTCCTGTAATCCTCAAAGCAACCTGGTGATCTGTGAAGCCCTTTTGACAAGAGAGGCCATCTCAAACACTCAGCTCGCCCTGGACACCCAGGGAGTGGGGTAGAGGAGTCGGGGGCTCCCGCCCCCGCGTGGCTGAGGCCAACGTCCAGACTCGCTCTGCCCCTCTGCACGGATCCTCGGCAGCGAGGCCGCTGGACCCTGCGGGGAACGCTAGGAGCCGTTAACTTGATTTTGAACGGACGAGCTCGTCCCTTAGCGAGGCCCCGAAGAATCGGAACCGGGGAGAGCCATGGTGATTGTCTTAAGGGTGTGGGGGGAGGCACGGAAGGGGGTCTCGGAAGAGCAGGGGGAAACTGGGTCTGGATCTGGGGATGCTCATTTCAGCTCGACTGGTACTGGTGTGGGCTGGGCTCCTGAGCGGACTGCCTCCCGTGTCGGGCGCCTTGGCCTCCCGTTCTGGATGCCCCGTCAGGTAGGTGGGCCAGCGCCCTCGCGGCTGAGAGCGTGCGGCGGAGGAAAGATGCAGGATGTGTTCTTCGTGAAGCGCCCTGGGCTGCGGCTCGGCCAGTTCAGCTGCGTGTTGAAGAACCCGCGCACCCCGTAGAGCATGCAGAGAAGCGGGGGGCGTGTTTGGATGGAATGGCTCGTAAAATGTGCCCCTTGGAACATGGAGAGTTTAAGGCTCTTCCCTCGGTCAACATCAGGAGGGGGGTGCACCTGGGGTTCTGATGTCCAAGCTGGAGGCGCCTTTTCCTCCTTCGGGTGACGATTCTAAGTGAATGAGCGCCCGTCGGCTCAGGCGCCTGGGGCAGAGGCACGGGAGGGATTGTTGGTTAGCGCGTCGCTGGCAGGTGGGGGAGCGGAACCAGCTCTCTCTGCAACTCCGTCTGTTTTGTTTCGTGAACATTGTTTTCAACAAAGAGGAAGCCATCCCTCTCGCCCCGACATGGGGGCACCTGCTCTTTATAACGAGACGAACAATTCCCTCACACCTTGACGGGCTCCTGCTTCTGGAGCTGTCAGAGCCGATGCCTGTGCCGGCCGAGACTTCCCGGCGACAATGTTGTGACAGGCGAGCCACCGAAAGCAAATGAACCCTAATTGGTGACAATCAGAGGGCACAGCACAAACGCAGTCAGTGCCGCGACCGAGGGGGGCTCGTCTCTCGCAAGGGGGTCGCCACGGAGAGAGTTGCCTGAATGTTCACCGGAAACTGGACAGCCGTTCAAGCCTAGTCACCCACAGCGTATTCACTTATTTTTCGTTTTTCCCGCCGCCGCTGCTTTTCTTAGTAACAGCTAAAGGCCGATGTGGTTTTAGGGCTTCAGCGTGTGTTTCTTTTCTATAAAACGGGCTTTATAGGAGCCCTTGTTTTAGGATAAAACTGATGGGCCTTCCAGTGACCCCGATGGACACCTCCTTCTCCCCAGCCCACGCCAATCAGCAAACATCCACAATGTTACTGGACCCCCATCCTCACCACCCCTACTGCCCTCACTTCAGACTGAGCCAATGCTGGTTCACCCGAGACTGTCCACTGCCCCCCCCCCCTCCGCCGCCAATGCCTACGATTATCCGGAGAAATCTTTGTAACGTGCTTACACATCCCTCTATGGCTCCCCAATGCTTATATCAGGAGGTTCAACATCAAGGTCTAACAGTGCTGCTGCCCTAGACATGGAGTCCCATAGTGAGGAGAGCGGGCTCCCGTGCGGTCCTGGCCGGACGGGTGACCTCAGCTTCATCATCTACAACATCCTATCTAATAAAGACAGAATATGCAAATTGACCATCACTGCGCGACACAGATGGAAGCGCCCACAGCCAATAAGGAGGGAATATGCAAATTGACGTGACAAAGATGGCGGCGGCCAGGCTGGGACGCAGGCGTTCTGGGACACAGGCGGTCTGCCCCACCCCGCCACAGCCACTCTGGGCCTCTGGGCCGGAGCGAAGGCAGAAGGCAGCAGCCAGAGCCAAGGCCCGGGTCCTGGGTGTCAGCAGCCAGAAGAAGGAAGGCCTATTTTTGCACGAATCTTCATGCATCAGGCCTCTAGTGAAGATTATAATAGAATCCATCTCATGAAAAGGACACACCTCCTGGAGCACCTGACCTTTTCTAAATGCCACTGTCCCTGCCCATTGCCTCTCTCAGCACATCCCCCGCCTCCCCCTTGTATCCCTCTGCCCTTAGCCCTAAGGACTTCTCAGTTCCCCAGCCTGCATGTTCCTCCACCCCACCCCAGCCTCAAGGTGGGCCTTGGCATTCGCTCTGACTGGAAATCCCCATCAGCCCCTCCACAGGTCACAGCCCCCACCTGCTCTGCTGGGTAGCTGCAGAATGGTGTTTCGTCTTTGCTGCATGGTCCCCACCTCGGGGAAGCCTTCTCTGACTACTCCTGCCCCTTTCCCTACAGCAGGGCCCAATTCTTAGTAAAATTCTCAGCATATTCTTTTTTTTTTTTTTAATCTATTTTATTGATTTTTTTTACAGAGAGGAAAGGATTGGGATAGAGAGTTAGAAACATCAATGAGAGAGAAACATTGATCAGATGCCTTCTGCACACCCCCTATTGGGGATGTGCCTGCAAACCAAGGTACATGCCCTTTTTTTTTTTTTAATATATTTTATTGATTTTTTTTTTTTTTTTTTACAGAGAGGAAGGGATAGGGAGAGAAAGCTAGAAACATTGATGAGAGAGAAACATCAATCAGCTGCCTCCTGCGCACCTCCTACTGGGGATCTGCCCATAACCAAGGTACATGCCCTTGACCGGAATCGAACCTGGGACCCTTCAGTCCTCAGGCCCATGCTCTATCCACTGAGCTAAACCAGTTAGGACTCAGCAAATTCTTTGTGCTTCCTTTGTAGCCCTCAGTACAACTGAAAACTTGTGTTTGCTTTGCCTGGTGAATGCTTCTCTCTCCCTCTGCACCGCACGCTCTGTCCGGGACAGGGATTGAGCCTCGGGGATGTATGCCAGTATCAGCTGGGCCTTCACTGGCTGATGAACAAATCTGGTTCGGAACAGCTCCTTCATCTGCAGGACAACGGCCCCCCAGCTGTCTAAGCTGTGTGCTTGGAACCGTGAATGTGTGATCGTGTGACCTTCCATGACCAATGGGACTTGGCAGGTGTGATTAGATTAAGGGTTTGGGATGAGGAGATTAGCCTGGACTATGGCACGTGCCCGATGTGGTCACCGGGTCCTTGTGGAAGGAAGGCGGGCGAGTCGATGTCAGAGCCACACAGCGGGAGGAAGCGCCACCTGCCACTGTGGGCTCTGCAGAGGGGGGGGGGCGGGGCCATGACCCAAGGCTGGGAGTGGCTCCTAGAAATGGAAAAGGAAACAGATTCTCCCCTCGAGAAGGAACCCGCCTGCTGGCACCTCGTTTTTAGCTCTTCGGACTCCTGACCTCAGAAACTGCCGATAATTAATGTGCGGTGTTTTGTTAATCCTCACCCAAGGATATGTTTCCGTTGATTTTTAGGGAGAGTGGGAGAGAGAGAGAAACATCAATGTGAGAGAGATACATTGATTCGTTGCCTCCCTCACACACCCAGACCAGGACCAGGATCAAGCCTGCAACCCAAGTACATGCCCTTGACCGGAGTCAAACCCTGGACCCTTCCGTCCTCAGGCTGATGCGCTATCCACGGAGCCAAACCGGCTGGAGCCATCCGGAGTTGTAAGCCACCACGGTGGTCATTTGTTCCAGCCAAGGCCGGCCCCGAAGGCCTCCGGCCCGTTCTCCCCATCACCCTCTGGCCTCTGCCTCCCCAGGCTCGTGGGTTCTCCGATGTGCTTCCTGTTCCAGAGGAAGAAGTCCCTGGGGACACAGCTGCTGCCTCGAAGGAGCACGTGCAGGAAGCTGCACCGACGGGATGTGGGAGCGGAGGAGTGGCTGCAGAGCTCAGCAGCCCCCGGAGGGAATGCCCGGGGAGTTGGAGGGCCTGGCCAGCCCCACTCCCACGCCACCCCTGCTCCCCCCGCCCCCATCGGGGCTGCACCAAGCTGACAAGGGCTCGGTGGGGTTTCAATGGGCTCCCTCTTTTCAGAGCTGTCTTGTATTGTCTCTGCCATCACAAGTTTAAAAAAGGAAAGTTAATTAAATATGGAACAAGACCGAGCAGCATCTTTTAAAGCATCATGTCATTAGAGCCGGCGTTCCTCAGAGAGCTGCTTAAAAGGGGCTGGAGAACAATGACGGTTCAATCAGATATTTATGGGCACAGTTATGTAAACACACTCTTTATTGTCTATGTATATTTAATATAATTATCAGGTTTGTAGCTGGACTCTCCAGAGACCCAACAAATCACAAGTGTTGCTTTGAAAATGTCAGCAGAAAAGACAATTACGTTGCTAGCAAATATTCATAAATTCTATTAAAAAGTCCTGGGGAAATGTCCCCGGTGCTGCCGAATCGCCGCCGCCACGGAAGGAATGACCCTTTCATTTCTCTGGTCTGAGGGTGGCGTTCGAACCCCAAAGCGTGAGCCGGGCAGAGGAGCAGGTGGGCCTGGGAGGCCCTGAGTGGGGCCCGCAGTCATCGCTCTCCTTTGCGGGCCCATAGTCCGTTCCTAGGTGCCCACCCCCGTCCAGGTTCCTGTGGACACGCCTGCTGGCAAAACCAAGGGGCGCGACTTATTTCCTAAAGTACCCCACGACAGGGAGAAGGTAAGTCCACCCCGCCCGCCCTGCCAGCGCCTCCGGAGCCGAACCCTTGCCCTGCCCGTGGCACTTTAGAAACTATTTTAGAAGTCCCCCTTTCCCCTCTAGTCGCTTCCTCTCCTGTGCACGGGCGGGAATACGCGGGGAATTGGGAAAGTTTCGATGCCCAGGCTCCGGCTGAGCTGCTGGACACCGAGGAGGCAGGCACTGCAAGGGACGCACCCCAGATCCATGGCTCAGTTAGCAGCAAGGACACTGGACGGAAGGTGGAAGCTCAGCAGCAGCAGCAGCAGCAGCGTGGCCGACCCCTCGCGGGCCCCGCCTTCTCAGGAAGAAGAAGGGAGGAGACACTCTCCAGGGGGTGGACGATGGCAGGCGCTCTAGGTCAGCATCCTTGGCAACGGGGAGCCCCTCAGCTATGGGAGCTGGCGCTCAGCGAAGGCGGTCAGAGCCCTCCCTGCGTCCCATCCTCACCCTCCCCTCTGAGGCCTGTCTCTCCAGGTGAGATGGGTGGGGTCAGGCAAGAATCTACAATGTCGATCCCACAGAGTTCACCCCGTTAGCCAGGAGGACGGCGTTTCCGAGAGACTGCCTCTCCCGACTGGCTTCCGCGTAGGTCACGTTCCCTGCAAACTGAGTCCCTTTGCGCCGTGCTGTCCCCAAGACCCGTCCCCTCGCTTTGGCTTGTTTATTGTTTTCGTTTTGATGCATTTAAGTTTTTATTTTTAAATAAGCTTTTTGTTATTGATAGCACTAATTAAACTTCTTATTATTGACAGATATCTCCCTTCCCCGCTCCTCCCAGCGCCCCCCCCCGCCGCCCCCCAGGTCTTCACTGCCCCATTGCCCGTGCCCGTGGCTATGCCTGGAGGTAGGTAAGTTCTTGGAAAGGCCAACCCCATCGGTGTCGTCACCGCATCCCTCCTGCTCGATGCCGGCTCTCCGCCCCCCTCCCCTCACATGGCGGGGCACAGCTCCAGGCTGGCCGCCTCCTGCCTTTACTCTTCCGCTGTCCCCACCCCAGGCCCCCTGCCCCTCCTTGCACCTGGCCACCCTCCCTTCCCTCCAGCTTCTCTTAGATCCGGCTCCTCCCTGAACTCTGGAGATGAGGAGCAAAAGGACACCTTTTGTCTTTTTTTTTGTTGGTATGTTGGGTTGGGTTGATGGTCATTTTTATTTTTATTTTATTTTTTTTACTGGTCCATTTTATTTATTTTTTATTTATTTTTAAATTTCTTTATTGATTAAGGTATTACATGTGTCCTTATTCCCCCATTACCCTCTCATCCCTCCCATCCCCCCCTCTCATGCCTTCACCGCCCCCCTCCGGTGTCTGTGTGCCTTGATTAGGCCCATATGCATGCATACAAGTCCTTTGGTTGATCTCTCCCCCGACCCCCACCCTCCCCTGCCTTCCCTCTGAGGTTTGACGGTCAGATTGATGTTTCTCTATCTCTGGATCTGTTTATGTTGTTCCTTATATTCCACAAATGAGTGAGATCATGTGATGTTTATCTTTCTCTGACTGGCTTATTTCACTTAGCATAATGCTCTCCAGGTCCATCTCATTTTTATTTTTTTTTAATTTTTTAAAATACTTTTTTGTTGATTTCAGGGAGGACAGGAGAGGGAGAGAGAGAGAAACATCCATGATGAGAGAGAATCATCGATCGGCTGCCTCCTGCACACCCCACACTGGGGATGGAGCCCGCAGCCAGGGCCTGTGCCCTGATGGGAATTGAACCCCGACCTCCTGGTTCACAGGTGGACGCTCCACCCCTGAGCCCCGCGGGCTTGCTGGTCACTTGTGCGCCGCCTGCTGGACAGGACCCGCAGCACTTCTATCAGGCCGGCTCCGCCCACCTCCTCCAGGCAGTCCACCTGGTTCAGGCTGCGGCCCAGGTCCGGCCGCCCGGGTCCTGCGTGTCTTTCTCCCCTCGGGCCCCCCGAAACTGACCCTCAGCAGGTGCTGTCCCCCACGGGACCCCCTGCCCTCCCCCGGTTCCCTCCCAGCGGCCCTTCCCCACGCCCCAGGCCCTGGCAGCGGATGGGGTTTCCTGCAGATTCGGGGAGTCTGGGCCCACAGTGAGGAGCCCAGCACAGGCCGCAGCCCCCGCCCTGGCCGGGAGCACCCCCACTCTGCAGGGCTCCCGCCTCCACCCTCAGGCTGCAGCCCAGGAGGGAGCCCGCTCCTCACCCCTGAGCCCGCCTCCTGCAGCTTCACTTCCGGTCCCAGGATGCACCTCTTCCCAGCGGATGCCCCGGGGCGTCCTTTGTTCCGGAGGAGTTCCAGCTCCACCTGCAGGGCCCCGGCCTGCGCCCCACAGAAGAGGCCTGACCTTCAGCGGTGAGTCCACGACCTTCATCCGACCTTCAGCGGTGAGTCCAGTTCCCGGGCCCTCAGCTCAGCTCCCCCCGCTCTCCTCTCCAACCCAGAGGTGGGGGAGCCCGGCCTGGGGCCCCCTGTCCCCCTCCCCTCTGCAGCGCAGCCCCTCACACACTCCCTTGGAGAAACCCCAAACCCCAGAGAAAACCGACGTGGAGAGGCGGCCCCGGCGCATTCCTGCTGGGCAGGGACTCCGTGTGACGGTCACTGCTTCGCTCCCTGTCTGGCCGGGGGGCCGGGGGGCCAGGGGGCTGGGGGGCCGGGGGGCCAGGGGGCCGAGCCTGGGCACGGGAGGCCGCGCCCGCCCGCGTTGGTGGGAGCCCCTCGCTGGCCTGGGGGGAGCACCTGCTGCTAAAGGCAGCTGGGCTGTGGGCCTGCGTTTTATGGATAGATTAGTTTTGCAAATTGACAGCGTCGAGCAATATCTTAGAATTAGATAGCATTTCCCTCCCCACAATTTATTTTTATACTCATTATCCTGGCAATTCCTGTAACCCAACTATGACTAGTTACTCCTGCCCCCGTTTTATAGGAGCACAGTTTTCAGGGGCTTATCCGCGCCCACACACCAATTCCGTGAGAGTGACTTTGAAGAAAAGGCCCCAAATTACCACTCCATCTATCCCCCCGTTTTCCTGCAGGGATTTAGCCAGATTAGATTTAGTTGCCAATACACCGCATTTCAATTATTTAGTTTTATATCTCTTTACCCACCAGATTGGGGGCGACAATTAATTTACCTGTGTCCCCCCCGGGCCCAGGGAAGATTTGCAAACAGACGCCCAATGAGATGCTCGTTGAATGAGTGCGGAACGATCATGTCCTTGCTCTCAAGGTCAGTGGGGCCCGCCCGCAGGCCAGGTGCGCCTTCTTTTCCTGGAAGGAGCAGCCGGGTTCGCACTGCCCTCTCTGTCCTAGTCGCTGGCACCCGCCCTCTTCCCCCCAGGGTCGTCTTCGCTGCGAAGGGCCGAGATGATACTGTGAGACGGAAGTGCACAACCTGCTTAGATCTCAGTGGTGACAGCGGAATGGGTGTGCCCCTGGGTACCATTCGCAGGCTCGAGGCATAGAAAGGGGGAGGAGGAAACGGAAAAGGAGCGGGTTGGGGGGGCGCATAAAGGAACCAGGAAGAGAAATGAAGAGGTTGAGGAGAGAGGGCAAGAGCAGCTGCCTCCGATTGGGAGAAGCCGTGTGCCGCCATAAACCCCCGGCACCTCCTGGCCACCCCATCCCATAGGTGCCGATCCTCGTCTTAAAGGATGAGGGCCTCCCAGCGGGATCCCTGCATTAGTGACCCTCAGGTAGACATGACCCGCAGGTGGCCATGACCCTCAGGTGGACGTGACCCGCAGGTGGATGTGACCTCAGGTGGGCAATGACCTCAGGTGGATGTGACCCTCAGGTGGATGTGACCTCAGGTGGACGTGACCCTCAGGTGGACATGACCCGCAGGTGGATGTGACCCGCAGGTGGGCATGACCCGCAGGTGGGCGTGACCCACAGGTGGATGTGACCTCAGGTGGATGTGACCTCAGGTGGACGTGACCCTCAGGTGGACATGACCCGCAGGTGGATGTGACCCGCAGGTGGGCATGACCCGCAGGTGGGCGTGACCCACAGGTGGATGTGACCTCAGGTGGATGTGACTTCAGGTGGGCAATGACCTCAGGTGGACGTGACCTCAGGTGGGCAATGACCCTCAGGTGGACATTGACCCTCAGGTAGGCAATGACTCTCAGGTGGACGTGACCTCAGGTGGACACTGCTTGGACTCAGTGAGGACGTGGGCCTCGTTAGGGCTCCTTGGGAGGTCTGTCCAGATCACCTCCACACGGGAAGATGGGTTGGGTCCTGGGACTGGTCGCCTGGCGGGTTTTCTCCTCCGGCCACGTTTTGGGGAAATGTGCTCTTCGACCCGCCCTGTGTAAGTAATGGCCTTAAAACCTGGAGATGTAACGGAACTGTTCCAGGGTAGGACGAGCGTCAAGGCAGCGTTAGTGGCCCCCCCCACCCCCCGCCGCCGGCCCCAGATGCCACGACGCGGTGAGGTGCCCCCACAGGCGGCGCCCTGCTCTCCGGTCACTGTCCTTCGTGGCCGCTGGCTCCTTCCTCTCCAGCTGGAGCGCCTGGGCAGGGGGTCCTTCCCCGCTGGGGCCCTGGCGCCTGGCCCGATGCCTGGCTCTGAATCGCACGCGGCCAGGAGTGGTGGGAGAGCGGACGCGTGAGGATTAAGTGCAGCCGCTCAAGTTCAAGTTCAACAGCGGGTTCAGGACATCTCACAGCGGCCGTGAGCGCAGTGTCTGCCATCGTCGCGTCGCCATTAGCACAGAGCACCTCGGGCAGCGTTGGCGGGAAACGCGGTCCTGCTCGGTGCCAGACATCTCTCGGTGATGGCTTCATCTCACAGCGGCCTCTGATGTGTGTTCCATCTCTACTCACTGAAGAGGAAGCGGAGGCCCAGAGGCGCCGGGCCAGGCCCGCGCAGGCAGGGTTTGCAGCTCCGTCTGCGCCCGCGTGTCCTTTTCCTCCTCCTGACGCGGCTTTCCCGAGAAAAGCAGCTGCTGCTCCTCCTCCTCCTCACTCTTCCCCATCCTTCGCTTTCTACGTTCCCTCCTCTTCCTCTTTAGTGACTGGGGGACTGGTCCCGCCGCCTGTCACGGAGGAAGGGCCCGTCTCTCAGGGATGTTCCCCGTGTGACAAACGTGGGACAGCCACACTGTTCCTGCAGCGGGCTGATGGCCTAGCCATGCAGATATTTTTATCGGATGCTCTGACAAGCACAGCGCTGGTGGAAATGAGACAAAGGAAGAACACCACTCACTGCTCCAGGAAATGTGGGGTCCCCGGGCAAGAAGCAAGGACCGTCTGGGGGTCGATCATGCTGAGAATCAGTGCCTTTCTCAGTGTCTGGACAAGAGAAGGAAACGTGTGATATGACCTAATTCCTTTCTGCAGTTGGGACCGGACAGATGTCCTCGCTTCCTGCCTGAAATGTTTATGAGGTGTTGCCCTGAAGAATGGGGGGCCCGCGATGTCTTCCGTGCAGGGGCAGGGCGCTGGAGGGAGCGGCAGGAGCTGTGCTCTGTGCTCCTAGCGTGTGTCAGCCTCCGAGCACTGGCGGGTAAGAGGCTACCGTGTGTATAAATTATCAGCATTACTGCAGCCACAGAGTCTGTCATTGCGCTTCCAGGGAGCCCGGAAGCCCGAGACAGCTGGAATTTGTGGTGAAAAGTGACTTGCCAGAGACTTGGCAGCTACGGAGGGGCTTGGGGATAGTCTAAGGGAGAGACAGGAAGACCTTGAAGATCGTGGCAGGTGCACTGGTGTGGGGGGGGTGCATATGTGCGTGTGTACATGCATGTAAACATGGTGTGTGTGCGCATGTGCATGCGTGTGTCTGTGCATGCGTGTGCATTCCTACATGACATGCTGCGGGGCGTGAGAACAGAGTGGTGGGGAAGGACGTTCAAGCATAGGGACAGCCTGGCTGCCTGTGGAAATGCTGGGCCCCGGAGTTTCGGGGAGAGGTCGGGTCCAGGGAAGGGACTGGCGTTGGGCCTTCGGTGCTTACATCTTTCTTAGGGAAGTCGGTCAGTAAGTTATCTGCTCTTCCAAGAGGAACAAGCTAGCCCTTCCCCGCGACTGAAGCAGGGCCACTTCTGTCCTGAATTTACCCAGGTCATTTTCCTCAAGTTCTCCTTCCTCCGCCCCCAAAAGGGACGAACCAGCAAGAACCCCCAAACACTGATGTTTATGTTGTTGCTTCGAGCAGGAAACGAGATCACAGGGAAAGGAATGTTTTGTGTAGATGCAGCCGCTGCTGATAAGCTGGTTGCAGCACAGCCCACATCCACTTACCTTCCCAACCCCCCCGGCAGGAAGGCCTCGGGCGCAGGTGCAGGAAGGATTAGGCTGGCCGGGGGTGGCTGTGTTTTTCTCTGCTTCCTCATGACCACGTGGGACACCCAGTCTTCCCCGGAGGGGCCGCGTGCTGGAGAGGGAGGCCCAGGGTCTTGGGCTCACTTTCCCTGTCCGCCGATGCGGTACCGATGCGTGGCGGTCTTCATGGAGCCAGGCACTCGTGCGTCTTACCTTCCTCTGTCTTATCTCTCCTGTATCAGGTCTTTTTTGTCTGAAATGCCCTGCATCAATTCCGAAAGACGCCCCCGTTTGCAGAGATCCCCACGGATGGCTTTGCTCAAGGAGCTGCGTGCGGAGCGATGGCTCACGTTGCCGCGGACCCAGGTTGGAGACACGGCCGAGCGTCCCCGGCTGCGTTTCAAGTCGGCCTTCGCGTGATGCGAAGTTCGGTTTCAGTTAGGGGGCTCGGCGTGCCTGCTCTGTACCCGGCCCCGCACGCGGCTCCAGAGAACAGGAGACAAAGACGCGTTTCTCGGGAAGTTCCAGGTCACGTGAGCACGGGTTTCCCTCCGTTGGCCGGCTGTACGGGGTGCCCCATGAGGGAATAAAGGGACCTGGTGGTTTTTCTGCCATCACTGCAGACAGACAGTCGCCACCACACACAGCCCTGATCTGCGGGGGGACCAGGAATAGCAGCGGTCATTCCCGGCGGGTGGACACCAAGGAGGACATTCCAGGCCGCCCGCCGGGAGGTGCCCAGGAGGCGAGCTGGCAGGGCCTGGCAGATGCTGGTCCTCCTTAGGGTCCCTTACTGAGAGGGGGGCTTCCGGGAGACCCTCCTCTCGTTCCAGCTCGTTCTTTTCATCCAATCCGTCTTCCCTGCCCTCCCCTTCTGGTTTCTCCTCCTCCGGGAGCACATACCAGAGTGACCGCAGGCTATTTCGGCCCCGGCAGCTCACGGTTCCCGGCGTCGGGAAGCCCAGCGTTTGCAAAGGGCTGTCAGTGGTTCAGCAGTTCGCTCTCACCCTCTGCCTTCCGTCCCCCCGGCCCATCCTGCTCTGTTAGGATGGAGGCCCCTTTAGAATGGAGGCCCCATTAGAATGGAGGCACCGTTAGGATGGAGGCCCCTTTAGAATGGAGGCCCCGTTAGAATGGAGGCCCCGTTAGAATGGAGGCCCCGTTAGGATGGAGGCCCCGTTAGGGTGGAGGCACCGTTAGAATGGAGGCCCTGTTAGGGTGGAGGCCCCGTTAGGATGGAGGCCCCGTTAGAATGGAGGCCCCGTTAGGACGGAGGCCCCGTTAGGGTGGAGGCCCCGTTAGGATGGAGGCCCCGTTAGGGTGGAGGCACCGTTAGAATGGAGGCCCTGTTAGGGTGGAGGCCCCGTTAGGATGGAGGCCCCGTTAGAATGGAGGCCCGTTAGAATGGAGGCCCCGTTAGGATGGAGGCCCCGTTAGGATGGAGGCCCCGAGCTGGAGCTGCGCTGCCGGGCAGGGAGCCGGATGGCGGGCTGCTCCCCCAGCAGCGGAGTGGGTTGGGCTGGGGCACGGCTTCGGCCAGCCCCGGCACCTCTGACTTCACTGAGAACCTTCTGGTCTACCTCTCTTTCTGCGTTTGGCTCCAGGAGAGTGACCCCATCGGCCTGCTGCGTCTCCTGGCCGGTGTATCGGGTGGTTGCTGCTCGCGGACCTTCCTGGCTGCGTGGTCCTGGTGTCGAAGCGTTTTTATTGCCGCTGGTGAACCCCGGCACGGGCCTCCCTGGGGAGCGGGTCCCTGTGCCTCTCCTTTTTCTCCGGGTGCAGAGCCTGTTGTTTTTGAACCTCGTGTTTCTGTGTGACCTACATTGTTTCCTGAAGCACAAGGAGTCGGCACAGGGACTCGTTTCCCTGAGGATTCGGATACTTTGGTTGGACAGCACTGTGTTCCAGGCCCGTGGTCGGCAAACTGCGGCTCGTGAGCCACAGGCGGCTCTTTGGCCCCTTGAGTGTGGCTCGTCCACAAAATACCACGGTCTGGGCGAGTCTATGTTGAAGAAGTGGCGTTAGAAGAAGGTTAAGTTTAAAAAATGTGGCTCTCAAAAGAAATTTCGATCGTTGTCCTGTTGCTCTTTGGCTCTGTTGACGAAGGAGTTTGCCGACCGCTGTTCTAGGGCAAACGCTGGGCTTCCAGACGCTCTCTATTGGAGATGGTCAGATTGGCCCCCGCGTTCCTGCGAGGGGCATCCTTCCCATCTCCCGCTCTCTGGCTTCGACAGGCCCTTGTAGAAGCGAGTTGAAAAGGTAGTTGCGCTGGGGCCTTCCAAAAGGTCACCTGGGTCAGCCCTCGTAGTCAATGCCACACGGGCAACTGTGGGGTTCAGGGGTGACGTGGGGGAGCCAGCCCGGGGATTATGCTCAAAATCACTCATTTTCCGATGAGATGTCACTACAAAATCATTAGAGTAGCTGAGATAAAATAGAAGATGGAAAGCCAGTTTTGGTGAGGACTTAAAACAATTAAAATTCTCATCTGCTGTTAGGTGGGCGGGAAAATGCTAGGACTTTTGTATCTTTCCATCCCTTATTACAGTGTCTAAGAGCTTAAGCATGATGCGAAATTGAAGTGGTGAGAGCGACATCCCTGCTTTTTCCTGATCTCAGTGGGAGATACCAGTGCTTTGTCATGGAGGATGATGACGGTATTACCTGTAGGTTTTTAAATAGGTCTGTTGGTCAGCGTGAAGAAGTTTCCTCCTAATATTAACTTTTCTCCTATAGTTTTCCCTCTGAATAGATGTTGAAATTTGTCATCTATTGAGATAAGCTTTCCTTGCCTTTTTTTTAGTGAACAAATTACTTGCTTTATTATTGAATGTTAAACCAGTCTTTATATGTCATTTGCTCAAAAGTATTTTCGTACATTTTGTTGGAGTTGGTACATTTTTTTAAGAATTTTTTCTATGAAGTTATTTTTACTAAGGGATACCCTTGAGATCTTAAACATGTAGAGAATGGTGTTGTAGGAACATTTTTCAAAGCCTCGGCTGTCCACCTAGACCTTTTCTTCCTTTTCAGCCCCAAACCACAGAAGCGTCCTTCCTGGCCGGCCGGTGCCTCACCGCCCCCCAGGCGTCCTTACTGCAGCCGGAGGACCTATCAGGGGGATCACCTCGGAAGGAGTCTTGACTTCGGGGGGCAAACACTGCCATATACAGATGCCGGGTTACAGAACTGTGCTCTTGACACTCACATAATCCTGTTAACCAATGTCAGCCCAGTACGCTTAATAAAATGAAATGACAGCGTGCACACATACACATACACACACACACACACACACACACACAGCTCTTGTCAGCTTAGACTTATTACCACGGCCTATGTGATGGTGTGATTTGGCCCCACTCACACTTCCCCAGCCTCGTGCTCCTCTCCCCTGATTTCTGTGCCCCAACCACAGTTCTCAGCAAAACACTTTCACACGGGCCAGCCACTGTTTTAATAATCCTGTTGTTTAGGAACCTTAATCCCATCCTATATAAGAAAAGCCTAATATGCTAAGTGTCCGGTCATCCATTCAACCTATCAAAGCATAATATGCTAATGATATGCTAAGGCCGTTCCACCGCTCGCTATGATGTGCACTGACCACCAGGGGGCAGACAGTCAACTGGTCGACCAGTCCTTATGATGTACACTGACCACCAGGGGGTAGACTGCTCCGACCGGTAGGTTAGCTTGCTGCTGGGATTAGGCCGATCGGAAATGAGCGAGATGGGCCGGACATGCCCTGGAGCCCTCCCATGATCCCTCTCTGGCTGGCCAACCTCCTGCATCCCTCCCCCGCCCCGATTGTGCACCGGTGAGATCCCTTGACCTGGCCTGCACCCTCTCACAATCCAGGACCCCTTGGGGGATGTCGGAGAGCTGTTTTCCGCCTACTCCCACAGACCAGGCCAAGGGACCCCACTGGTGCACGAATTTGTGCACTGGGCCTCTAGTTTTATTTATTTTATTTATTTATTTAATTTATTTTATTTTTGTGTTTTTTTAATTGTTTAAAGTATTACGAATAGTAGTACATATGTCTCCTTTTCTCCCCCATTGACCTCCCCCCGGCCTCTAGTTTTAAATAAGAAGCACAGAGAAGTTCAATAACTTGGCGGGTCATGGAAAGTTAGTACATCTCAGGCAGACCTGGGATTCAAACCAAGGCCCCCTGGCTCCGGGCGCCACCCCCCACCCCCTGGGCAGTGCTGCCTCTCCTTCCAGACTCCCCGCAGCCCCGCTCGTACGCCCAACCCCTAGGGGTTGCACTTGGTGCCCCTTTTGTCTGGGGTGCTCTTTCCTCACCCTTTCTAATCTCATCAGCATCTTCGGAGCCCGGCTTCAGTGTATTTGTATGAACTGGCTAACAAGGTAAATACGTCTCTTTTCTTAAGCTTCTCAGTGCTGTTATAGTTACATGTGGGCTGCTTTGCTTTTATATTCTCGAGAGATGTAGATTCATGGTTTCTTTTGCTTGTAAAGTTTTACAGCCTCGTTTTAGTGTCAGAGTTATCCCGGCCAACACAATGCGTTGGAACGTATTTTTTGAAAGAATTTATGTAAAACTGGTATCAGTTCTTCCTCAAATATTTGATAGAACTCATCTGTGAAGCCATCTGGACCTGGAACTTTCCTTGCGGGGAAGTTTTTATCATTCATTTAACGACGTGTCGTTAGACACAGAGCTAGCCACATTTCTACTTCCTGTCTCCATTCTGGAACGGTGTGTCTTTCGAGAGATTTGTCCGTTGCATCTCCATTGTTGAAATTATTGGCGAGAGGTTGTTAATAATGTTTTTATTGTCAATGTTTGTCAGGCCTGTAGTGATGTCTCTTCTTTCGCTGCTGATTGGTCCATATCCTCTCATTGTTTTTCTCGATTGGTCTCTCTAAACCACTAGTAAGTAACATGAGTAAATTTTTTCAAAGAACTAGTCTTTCTGTTCGGTTGGTTTTCTCTGCTGTTTCCACATTTTTCTTTTTAAACTCTAATTTTATTATTTCTTCTCCTTGCTTCGCATGTGACTTTCTCTTTGCTTCCTAACTCCCTAAAATGGGAGCTTTTGGGGGATTTCCCACTGTCCCACTAGAAGCACCTAAAGCGACCTCCTGTCCTCCATGCAGCCCTTGGGCTGTCCTCTGCCCATTGTTTTTTAAAATATATTTTATTGATGTTTTTACAGAGAGGAAGGGAGAGGGAGAGAGAGTTAGAAACATCGATGAGAGAGAAACATCGATCAGCTGCCTCCTACACAGCCCCCACTGGGGATGTGCCCCCAACCAAGGTACATGCCCTTGACTGGAATCGAACCTGGGACCCTTCAGTCTGCAGGCCGACGCTCTATCCACTGAGCCAAACCGGTCAGGGCTCCTCTGCCCATTTTGCAGTGCTGTGCTTCTCTATTATTTTTTAAGTTGGTATTATTTTATAATTTTTTTCTCATGATTTCTAGTTTTCCCCATAGATGATTATTGTAAGTGAATTATTTAATTTCAAATTTTTGGAGCTTTCTTGAAATTTTATTACTGAGGAGTTCTCATGACATAGTCAGGAAAAGCACTCTAAAACCGCGGTCTTTTGAAATAGATTAAGACTTGTTTCAGTCACCACCCCCTCTCGCTCTGAGGACCTGCTCCTGGGGGAGCCTAGAAGAAGTGTTTGTTAAGAATTCATGTGCTGTGCGCTCTCCTAAATCACAATTAGGTAACAGTGGTTGGTAGTGTCATTTAGCTCTTCTAGATTCTTAATGGCGTGCGTTTTTTTTTTTTCTCTTTTCCTTTCCTTTCCTTTATTGTCCAGCTGGCGTATCAGTTATTGAGAAGGGTGTCGAAGTCTCTGGCCGTGAGTATGGATTTACCTATTACACCGTTATGACATGCCTAAATATTCATGATTGCTCTACTTCTCGGTATTTTGCCATTACCGCGTTCCCTCTAACTCTGGTGATATACTTTGTCATGAAGTGCATTTGGTCTTCTGTGATACTTTGCCTCGTTCGTGTTCTTGTGCTTACTGATAACATGACCTACCTTTTACCATCCGTTTCCTGTGAACCTATCTGTTCCTATGCATTTACGGAGTGGCTCTCATAGACAGCGTATCATTGGTTCTCGCTCTTCCATTCCATCTGATGACCTGGCCTCTTGACTGGAAGGTGTGATGGGTTTAAATTTGCACCGGTTATTGAAATGGTTACCTTTAGGTCTGCCGTTTCCCTCTTTCTCTTCTTTGTCTCATCTGCTTGCTGGTTCCTCCTCTCCTACCTTTATATGTGTCCATCAAATACTTTTTAATATTTGGTTTTAATTCCTCTAGCTATCAAGTTAATCCTTGTGTATTTATGGTGGTTGTTCCAGAGTTTACTACATACATCTTTAACTAGTCCCAGTTTATTGAACGTTCATATTGAATCCCTTCTCGGAAAGCATAGTAATCTTGCGACAGTATATTTTCATTTACCTGACCCTCCCACCATTCTCAGTGTTATTGATGCTATCAATATATTACAACACCTGTTGATGTTATATATGTTATCAACTTAACAATATAGTTTTATCAATGTTGCTTAAACTTCTGTGTGTCTTTTAAAGAAATTAAGAGAAGAAAAGAAAAAAATATGCGTGTAAGTGTGTGTGTACATATTGAGCTTTTTTTATACCTACACATTTTCTATTTCGGATGCTCATTATTTCTTCTGTAAATCAGAGTAGGATTTATCTGCTGTCATTTCCCTTCAGCCTCAAAAACTTCCTTTAGTTTTCAAATAGCAGAGTTCTTACAATGAATTATCTTAGTTTTGTTTATTTGGAATACTTTAATTCTCGTTTTGTTTATGAAGGATAAATTCTTCGAATATATAATTTCTGGTTGCCAGATTTTTTTCTCTCTCCAGCAGTTGAAATACGCCTCTCTGATTTCTCATGGCCTCCCTTATTTGATGGGAAGTCAGCAATTCATCGCGTCATTATTCTCCTATGTGGAACATGTCAACCTTCTCCGGCTGCTTTAACGATTGTCCCTCTGTCAGTGACTTTCAGCACTTTCACTCTGGTGGTTTATCCTTCCCGAAGTTGGCTGAATTTCCTGGAGTTAGAATGAATGTTTTCCACAAAATTTGGAAAGTTTTAGGCCATTATTTATTTAAAAAAAATTTTCTGGTCCTTTCTCTTCTCTCCCCTTCTATCACTTCAATTTGAAAACACTCCAATTTCAATTCTGTGTCTCTTAATAGAGTCCCGCGAGCCTTTGATGCTCTGTTCATTACCCTCCAGTCCTTCTTCTCCTTGTTCTTCAGGTCCAGCAATTCCGATTAATCTCCTTTTAAGTTCATTGATCCTTTCTCCTGACATTGCAATCTGCCTTTATTCTTATCAATCTCCCTTTAAAATGATTGATTCTTTCTCCTGACATTGATTGCATCTGCCTTTAACCCATCTAGTGACTTTTTCATTTAACTTACTGTGATTTTGAGCACTAGAATTTTTCATTTTCTGTAGTTGTCATTTCTCTGTTGAGATTTCCTAACTGTTCATTAAGGCCATTTTCCTTAAGTTTTTTAAACATTTTAGATTAGCTGGTTTGAAGTCTAATTGGGCAAACATCTGGGCCCAGTTAAGAATCCGTTTTTATGATTTTTTTTGTTTGTTTTTCCTCGGTATGAGCCACATTTTTCTGTTCCTTTGCATGACAAAGTTTAGTAATTTTTGTTTGCAAGGTAGACAGTGTAGAAAATAGAATGTAATTACCAAGTCCTGCCGTAGTCTGAGTATTTTTGCTATTGTTGTTGCTGCCGCTGTTTTATTAGGCAGTTCATTTGCTTCCGGTCCGACCCAAAAGCTTGCCGCCCCTACAGCGTGACGTCAGCTGCTGAAGGTCTGGTCCACCCTCGGCAAGGGCAGAGGACGTACCTGGCGCGGCTCCGTCGAAAGGCGGGCTCTGTCTGGCCGTGGCCCGCGGTAGCCACGCCCATCAGGGTCAGCCGTCTGGGCAGAACTGACAGGTGTTTGGGCCTCAACCCCTTTGCCCTTCCCTCGCTTACAGGTTTCCCCCTTAGATGTCCCCTGTGCTCTGTGGTCTGGCACCGTGACCCGGAAGGCCGCCCCTGTCTTCCTTCTCGGCCGGGGAGATGGGGGACCTCCCCAGGCAGGAGGATGAACCGCAGACTCCCAATTCCCAGCCCCTCAAGGGTCCCTTTTCTAGGGACACGCTCCTTCTCCTCCTCCGGGCTGGGCTGTCTGCTGGGGGGGCTCTCGGTCCCCCTGAGGCAGCTTTCGCGATTGTTTGGTGCAGATTCTATCGCCATCCTCCACGGCTGTGTAGGCGTCCCACCCGCCGTCACCACTAGAAAGGCCGGCGGCTCCATCTTTGGTCTGGATGGTTTTCATGGGCCTGTAAACACCACGAGGGCAGGCAAACCCTCCGTTCATTGCTGTCTCCCCAGGTCCTGGCAGGCTGAATGCTCACTAAATATTTGCTGTGTGATTACTTGAAGCCAGCCCCCCCCCCCTCCCCTGCTGCCGCCGTCCCGCGATTCAGCTCTCAGCTGTGCAACCACAGTATTTCTGCTTTTATTAACGTGCTGCCAACCGCAGGGTCTGTGCCTGGAGATGCTGGCCTTTTCTCTTCTTCGTTCCCAGGTGTTTCCGTCACCTTAGAACGCGTGAGGGACCACGTTTATTAAGTGGTGTCCCCTTGCATGACCGATAAGAGGAAAAAATACAAATTACCTTCTTCCATCTTTTAGATTACAGGTGTCCTCAAACTGCGGCCCGCGGGGGGCCGCGGCCTGTCCTGCTTAGCAGCCGACGCGTCCCGGGCCCGCAGTGCGCATAGGAATTGGTTCATAGTTTTTTTTTTAAACTATAGTCCGGCCCTCCCATGGTCTGAGGGACAGGGACCTGGCCCCCTGTTTAAAAAGTGTGAGGACCCCTGCTCTAGAGAGTCCCTGCGAGTCTCCCTGCCGCTGCGTCCTTAGCTGGCTGTGTTTCCACGTCAGCGGAGCGGCAGCAGTGGCCTGTGTGTGCGTTTGTAGATGTGTGTGCCTGTGGGGGCGGGGCGGCGGGGGGGGGGGGGGGGCGGAATGGGGAAGAAGAACTGAATAAAATTATTTCAAGAATGTCAAACTAGAATCAGTTACGGAAAGAAGATCTATTATCGGTTATGTTCACGTGTGTTAATCGGCATTCAAGCCATCTGTATCATTTGCTCGTATATATTTTTTAATACATTTTATTGTTTTTTTACAGAGAGGAAGGGAGAGGGATAGAAAGTTAGAAACATCGATGAGAGAGAAAAATCGATCAGCTGCCTCCTGCACACCTCCTACTGGGGATGTGCCCGCAACCAAGGTCCATGCCCTTGACCGGAATCGAACCTGGGACCCTTCAGTCTGCAGGCCGACGCTCTATCCACTGAGCCACACCGGTCAGGGCTGCTCGTAGATGCGTAATGGGCGTCGTAAATGCCCCTCTGCCAGCCAGCAAGGAGCCACCTATCCGGAGGGATGGCGGTGGTGGGCTCCCACACAGGGCCTTGGTATTGAAGGCTGAGCGTTCTCTTGCGGTTGTTAGAGGTTCGTTTTAAACTTCTATGAGAGGTGCGTACGGTCGCATGTCGTTAAAGCTCCTCCCGCCTCCCACTGCCAGCTGGCCCCGGCTGGTCTGGGACGTGTACGCCGTGAGCGGCCGGGACTTCGGAGCTTTCGAGGGTCCGCTTTGTTCTCGAACGCGGGTCAGACTCAGCGGACCTGGACACGAGACGGGAGTTTTTGCGAAGCATTCGGCTCCCGGGCTGTTCCCGTCGCTGTGCGCGTGGGTCTTGGGGTTCGCAGGAGGGTTTCTGTCGACGTCACAGGAGTCGGCGGCTTCCACCCTCGCCTGCGTCGGCGCCACGCTGTTCAGGGCCGCGCGGGAGCCCGAAAGCGCTTCTCCACGAAATGGCACGTGTGTGGTTTGACTTGTTTCAGCGGAGCCTGGGGGGAGTGAGGGCACTGTGCTGGGCCAGGACGCCCTCCTGTGTGCCCGAGCCCGCTCCCCTGACCTCCTGGTGGCCCCTGACCTCGGCCCAGAGCTGCCGCAGCGCCAGGCCCACCGCGGCTCACAGACCACCTGCTGGCGTGCATCATGGCTGATGGGGTTCACCACTGTCACCTTCAGAAACAGAAGTGAACATTTCGTTAAGTAAAGTACATGCCCGGCCGGCGTGGCTCAGGGGTTGAGCGTCCACCTAGGAACCAGGAGGTCACGGTTCGGTTCCCGGCCAGGGCACAGGCCCGGGTTGTGGGCTCGATCCCCAGGGTGGGGTGTTCAGGAGGCAGCCCACCCATGACTCTCTCCTCATTGATGCTTCTCTCTCTCCCTCTCCCTTCCTCTCTGCGATCTGTCTGTCTGTCTGTCTGTCTGTTTTATTAGAACTCTCAGCACAGTCTGGGCAGATGGGCTGACGGGACAGGCGCCGCTGTAACAACGGGCAGAAGCGGAGCCTGGCTGTGTCCTGGGTGGGAGCGCATCGCCTGCCCCGTCGCGGGGTTCCTAAGCTCGCCTCCGCTCCGGGGCGCGGCTGTGCCTTCCGGGCTGTGGCCGTGGGGGGCGGAGCAGGTCCCGAAGGCTCCCTGCGTGAGGAGCCGAGCTTGCGCTCAGGGAGCGGGCCAGGCGCCGAGGGGCTTGGGTTGCCTCTCCACGCCACCCTGCCTGGGAGCCGCCCGGGAGCCACCTGGGAGCCACCTGGGAGCCGCCTGGGAGCCGCCTGAGAGCTCTTAAACAGGGACTGGTGTCCAGGCCCCACCCCAGAGCTCACGTCACTGGTCCAGGGCGGAGCTCGGGCACCGTGAGTTTTTAAGGCTCCCAGGGGACCTTAACGTGTGCCGGGCTTGAAAACACCGGGTTTACAGCCAAGTGGTGCCCGCCACGGAGCAGGAGTGGAGAGGAGGCTGGGCCGGAAGGACAGGAAGGTCCGTGGGGCTCCTGCCACTCCAGCAACACCTGCACCCGGTGTGGGGGTGGGCGCAGGGCATTGTTCTCCTCCCCCCCAGGCAGATCCACGTCCCGGTCTGATCCAAAGCCCCTGACCCTGGATGACACTCTGCCCCCTTCCAACACACACACACACACACACACTACACACACACTACACACACACATACTCTACACACACACATACTCTACACACACACACACATACACTCAGATATACACACACACACTACACACACTCTACACACACATACACACAGATGTACACATACACACTATACACACACACATGCACGCTACACACATACACACATATATACACTATACACGCATACACACATATATACACATACACACTATACACTACACACACATACACACAGATATATACATACTATACACAGATATACACATACTATACACACATACACACATACACACTACATACACACAGAGATATATACATATACACACGGACACATTACATGCACATACTACACATATATATACGCTACATACTACGCGAACATACTACACACATGCATGCACACATATACACACAGATATACACATACACACTATACGCACACTACACACACTACACACAGATATACACATACACACTATACACACACTACACACATACATGCTACACACATACACAGATACACACAGATATACACATACACACTATACACACACTATGCACACACAGATATATACATGCTATACACATACTACACACATACACACATACACACATATACACTACACACAGAGATATATACATACACACTATACATGCATACACACATTACATGCACATACTACACACAGATATACACATACACACTATACACACTACATACACTACACGTACATACTACACACACATATATATACACACACACATACCACACACACACACACACACACTCACGTCGGAAAGGGAGGGGTCTTCACTTCCCAGAATGTGACCTTTCCCCTTTGCAGTCCTCTGACTCGTTCGCACACAGAGCCCGAGGCGCGTGTTCCGGGATGACCACCCGGCCCCACGGAGCGCGGGGCGGAAACGGGATGCCGCGGAAGGGCCTGGGGGGAGGCGGCGGACGCAGGAAGCTCTGCGGCTGAGCCTGACAGAGTCGGAGGTGGAGCGCGGGGCGGGCCCGGCTTCACTGTCAGAATGACAGCTCCTTCCTGCCCTGGCGCCCGCTGCTGCGTGGACTCCATTTTCCCGCTGATGACCCCGCCTGTCTCTCTGGCTTGCCTCCCCCTGAAGCTCAGGCCTGGCCCCGGCCACCCCGACTGTCCCTGTGGCCGTGGCCGCCTGGCGCCTGTGAGCGTCCATCCGTCTGTCTGCAGGAGAGGGTTGGCAGCAAGAGGGGGGCCGGCTGACCCTGCCTCCTGCCCCGACGCGCCTCCGCCCGCTCCTGGGCTGGCGAGCGGGGCCAGGCCTCGCCGGAATAAACGAGGAGGAGGCGCTCGGCCTGCCAAGGGGAGTCAGATCAGCGAGAAGAATGTCAAGTGCGTTTTCCTGGCCGTCAGCCGTGCGTCCGCCTCCCTGACCCGGGCCTCGGACGAGGGAGTTAGCGGGGAGCACCCTGGACGACGCTGCCGGGACCTGAGTTGAAGTTAGCACGGGCAGCGAGCGAGTTACCCGTGGGCGCCCGAGACTGCAGGGCGCTCCCGTGAGTGTCGCATTCACCCGGAGTCTCCCCGAGGCGCGTCCCACGGGCACAAGTCTGTGCCTGCCCTCGGGACCCTGGGCCCTGCTGAAGGTCATCGTGCGCGGGCAGCAGAGGTCCCCAGCGCTCCGTGGTCGTGGGGCTCACCCACAGCAGGAGGCTTGGCGGCTGACAGATCGGACAAGCGGGGGCGGGGCGCACGGCTGGGGGGTGCCCTGTGGGGAGCTTCGTTGGGTAGAGCATCGCCCTGAAATGCCCAGGTTGCAGGTTCGATCCACGGGGAGGGCACATGAAGAATCCACCAATGAATGCGTGAGTGAGCGAACAGATCAATGTCTTTCTCCCTCTCTCCCTCTCTCCCTCTGTCCCTCTCTCCCTCCCTCTCTCTCGATCCATATGCAACTGCAAAAGGAAACGTCTCGGTGAATGGTACTGAGGACGGGCTGGGGCCGGGGCCAGGGCCGGGGCCTTGGGCAGGCTGTGTGGGCAGGCGAGCTCCTGACGGCGTGTTTCAGCACCGGTGCGGGTGCAGGGCCCAAGTGTGCGGGCAGGCTGTGTGCTCCCTGTTCCGCTGGCCCGTGTGCAGCCCAAGCAGCCGCCGGTCTCCCCGCTGGGTCCCCACAGCCCTTGACTGTTTGCTCGGCGGCCACAGCACAGCACGCGGACGGGCCCCCCACAGAAGCAGCTTGTTTCCTGACAGCTCCCGAGGCAGGGGTCTGGGGTCAGGGGTCAGCAGCACAGGCCGCTCCTCAGCGTGTGGAGGGCACCTTCTCCCGGGGTCGCCGTCTGCCCTGCGCACCTGTCCGTGTGCAAATCCACCTTCTTATGAGGACACGGTGATCCCGGATGAGGGCCCTGATGGCCTCGTCTTAACATCATTATCGCTTTAAAGACCCCGCCCCACGTACAGCCGCTCTCTGTGGTACCGGGGTTAGGAGTTCAGCACAGGAAGGGAGGGGACCCAACGCAACCCCGCCACGCTCCCCCCCCCTCTCTCAGCTGTGGATTGGTGCCTGTTTACCTGTCCTTTCTCTATCCGGTGAGAAGCCAAGAAGGGAAGTGAGGGCGGGGAGAGGGAGGAGGACAGAGTTCCACTGACAGGCAGGCCACACCCTCTTCTGTGGTTAAGCAGTCATGCAACGGACCAGGAATAAAGACCAGTTATAAAATAGAAGGTCGTGGCCCTAACCAGTGTGGCTCAGTGGACAGAGCGTCGGCCTGCGGACTGAAGGGTCCCAGGTTCGATTCCGGTCGAGGGCATGTACCTTGGTTGCAGGCACATCCCCAAGTAGGAGGTGTGCAGGAGGCAGCTGAACGATGTTTCTCTCTCATCGATGTTTCTAACTCTCTATGCCTCTCCCTTCCTCTCTGTAAAAAATCAATAAAATATTGAGGAACCCACCAAAGCTCCCCACCTGGAGGAAGGAAGTCGGCCGGCGCGCCGACACCCGCTCGGAGGCCGCCCGCACCCGTGCAAAGCGAGCAGGCCCCGTCCGCTGCGGCGGCCTCTGCTCCGGAACAGACGTGGTCCTTTTGCCCAGAACCATCCCCCAAAGCGAGCGCCCGGGGACGGGAGGTGTGGACGGTCTGGCTCCCACCACCTCTCTGCTCCCGCCTGTCATCCCGTCCCCTCTGGAGGCCCAGCGTCGAGCAGGACTGCTGTTGCTTCCTCCGACTGTGCGGTCCGGTGATGTGGCCTCCCCGAGTCACCCCGCTCGGCTGGGCAGCGTTTCAAGGGATCGGGAAACGGTTTTCCATCCCAGGAGCCAGCCTCCAAGTTAGCAAGTCCTGTGGTTTGGGTTGGATCGCGCTCATCCCTACAGAGAGCTCGGCCTGCCAGTCCCTACATACGTGTCAGCATAAATAGCAACAGATGTACCTTCGCCAAGGAGGAGCTCCATACACGAGAACAAGCCCTGCTTTTCCACGTGGGATGAGTCATTAGCCATATGTCTGCGATCCTCGGCGTCTGCAGATCCGAGGCCCCCCGGCCTACCTTGCAGGAGGCGAGAGCGGTTTCTTTGGAGGGGAGGCTTTTTCCCCGCCTGGAGAACGGCCTCCGCAGCGCCTGGCCTATTTCTGGGGCATCTGGAACCGCCCGTGGAAAATGTATGGACGCTTCTTTCCATGGGCCGTGCGGCCCGCGTGCCTGGGCCCAGCCCTTGGAACGGGTCTCGGCCGGAGCATTTGAAAACCCGGCCTGGGCTGGCGCGCCGAGTGTGGCTCCCGTGACCGCCTGCCGGGCGGCCGGCCGCCTGCAAGGGGAGATGCTGATTTCAGGAGCGTGAGTTTGGTTTCTGATCCTTCAGAGAGAGAAGCGCAGCGCTGGGCAAGGCCGCGGGCGGGCAGACGGCAGCGGAGCCCTCGGTGGGTCGTTCTGCAGAGAGAGGTGGCGGCCTTGGGGTGGGTTTTGCCGTGTGGAGGGGTGTCTGCAGCCCGCTCTGTCTCGGGCCTCGGAAAGCGAGCTGTCCTGGAGGAGTTTGGCCTCCCGTCGAAGTTAGTGTTTTGCGAAACAAAAGGACTGAACGTTTTATGGTGAAACGTTTGAACACGCACAGCGTAAGGGGTACGATAGGGGCCATGATGAGCCCTCTTCTGCTTGCCGCCTGGAGTGAATAGTCCTCACATCCAGCCCCTCTCGCCTTACTTACCCCATTTCTCTTTCCCTTTTTGTTTCTTTATAGTGTTTTTAAAAATCTGACATCATTGCTTCCTTCTGCATCTCCCACTAAAGACATTTTCTTACAAACACACTCAGGCTAACAACATTAACAATAATTCCTCACTTCTCCTCCTCTTCCTTCCTTCCTCCTCCTTCCTTCCTCCTCTTTCCTCCTCCTTCCTCCTCCTTCCTCCTTCCTCCTCCTTCCTCCTTCCTCCTCTTTCCTTCTTCCTCCTCCTTCCTTTCATCTTCCTCCTTCCTTCCTCCTCCCTCCTTCTTTCCTCCTTGCTCCTCCTTCCTTTCTCCTTCCTCCTTCCTTCCTCCCTCCTCCTTCCATCCTCCTCCTTCCTTCCTCCTTCCTCCTCCTTCCTTCCTGCTTCCTTCCTCCTTCCTTCCTCCTTCCTCCTCCTTCCTTCCTGCTTCCTTCCTCCTTCCTTCCTCCTTCCTCCTCCTTCCTTCCTGCTTCCTTCCTCCTTCCTTCCTCCTTCCTCCTCCTTCCTTCCTGCTTCCTTCCTCCTTCCTTCCTCCTTCCTCCTCCTTCCTTCCTGCTTCCTTCCTCCTTCCTTCCTCCCTCCTCCTTCCATCCTCCTCCTTCCTTCTTCCTTCCTCCTCCTTCCTTCCTGCTTCCTTCCTCCTTCCTTCCTCCCTCCTCCTTCCTTCCTGCTTCCTTCCTCCTTCCTTCCTCCTTCCTCCTCCTTCCTTCCTGCTTCCTTCCTCCTTCCTTCCTCCCTCCTCCTTCCATCCTCCTCCTTCCTTCTTCCTTCCTCCTCCTTCCTTCCTGCTTCCTTCCTCCTTCCTTCCTCCTTCCTCCTCCTTCCTTCCTGCTTCCTTCTTCCTTCCTTCCTCCCTCCTCCTTCCTCCTTCCTCTTTTCTCTTCCTTCCTTCCATCCTCCTCCTTCTTTCTTCCTTCCTCCTTCCATCCTTCCTTTCCTCCTTTTCCTTCTCCTTCTCTCTCTCTACTTCTTTCTTTTCTTCCTTCCTTCTCTCTTTGATGTTACTGACTTCTTGTCCTGTAAAGTGTCCCAAACTCTGGCTTGACGTATTATTTCCTGATTGGCATCTTAAACTTGCTCCTCTCCCCGTGGTCCTTGGCACCGGACGCTAGGTCTGCAGGCTGGTTGGCGTCTGTTTCAGCAAGAGCATGTCCTGGCTGGTGTCCCTCCCTCAGGGCTGATGGGCGAGCTTCTGGGTCCTTTGCCTCAAGGAGAGGGAGCCCTTACTTCACCGGGCAGCCCGTCCTTCCACCCTGAGTCTCTGCTCCAGCTCCTTCTTTCAGGGACTTGGTGACCAGAGAGGTCATAACCATCGCTCCTGCCACAGGCTCTTCTCCCAGTTACTGCACGTTTTCCGTGTATTAACAGCCTCCTGCAGTCCCCTCCCTGTCCCCACCTCCACGGAAACTCCCTCCATCCCACCTGCACCAGTTCCTCCCATTGCATAACCCTGCGACTCCCTCAGTTCTCTCCACAACCTCTCTCTGCAGCCTGTAATATTAACAACCACACTCCCCTCTCAGCTACCTGCTCCCCTCGTCTTCTCTGGTCTTACATCTCTCCGATTAATCCCTCTTAATCACATCCATTTGTCCCTACAATAGAAGTAGTTTTGCTAAGATTTGAGGGATACTGGCCAGATATCATACAATTTAAAAGGAAATTCCATACCAAATTAAAGAAGGATTCCAGGGGTCAGTATATGATTCCTACACTTGCGAGGGTGGCGGAGAATGACGGGATGTGGGTAGAGGCGCTTCCATCAGCACCCGGTAACGCTTCCCAGCCTGGGGGAGCGGAAGGGAGGTATGACCGGGCCCAGGAAAAATGGAGCCGCAGTAGCGAGGGTCCCTTCCCGCCGTGGGTCCGCGGTGGTCCCCTCACCGGCAGCTGCCTCTGCGTTCAAGGCTCCACACTGATTCTCAAGCCCGAGAGAATGATGTGCAAGCAACGTTAATACAAAGGGAAAATCTGAGACCATCTCCTAGGAAACCACCTTGCACGCCTAGGTCAGCAGCAGCAAACAGGAGCTACTGAGCTGAGGAAACCTCTGACCCAACCTAGGACCTGCCAGCTGCTGGCTCTCAGAGCAGCCAGGTTCCCCTCACCCTGCAGCAGGGGACGGGCCAGGCCCTGAGTGCCTCCTGCTGCTCCCTGCGAGTGCTGGCCCCGTGAAGGGCTTCTGTTCGTGCCTGTGCCAATGTATTTTCAGTTTTTAAGCCAACGTACATGTATATACTAGAGGCCCGGTGCACGGATTCGTGCACGGGTGGGGTCCCTCAGCCTGGTTGGCGACCAGAGCCGATCAGGGCCTTCTTGCCCAGTCCCAATTGGGGCAGCCGGCCAGGGGGAGGGACCGTGAAAGGTTGGCTGCGGGAGCGCACTGACCACCAGAGGGCAGCTCCTGCATTGACCCTCTGGCCCTGGTGGTCAGTGCGCACCATAGCGACCGGCCGGTCGTCCCGTCATCCGATCGTAATGGTCACTTAGGCTTTTATGTATATAGGTGTGTGTGTGTGTGTGTGTGTATACTAGTATATACCAGGGGTCCTCATACTTTTTAAACAGGGGGCCAGTTCACTGTCCCTCAGACCGTTGGAGGGCCGGACTATAGTTTAAAAAAAAACTATGAACAAATTCCTATGCGCACTGCGGGCCCGGGACGCGTCGGCTGCTAAGCAGGACAGGCAGCGGCACCCGGCGGGCCGGATAAATGTCCTCGGCGGGCCGCATGTGGCCCGCGGGCCATAGTTTGAGGACCCCTGAATATAACACATTTATTTTAGAGAGATGACAGGAGAGGGATAGAGAGAGAGAAAGATCGATGAGAGGGAAACATAATTGATTGGCTGCCTCCTGCACACCCACTACTGGGGATCGAGCCCGCAACCCAGGCATGTGTCCTGACTGGGAATCGAACTGGTGACCTCTTGGTTCCTGGGTCCACGCTCAAAGGCTGGGCCATCCGGCCGGGCGAGGATCCGTAATCCTTTGAAACGTGGGGCTCCTTCATCTCCTAGGCGTCCTGCCCCTCAGGCGAAAGAGACAAAGGAGAGAAGGTACACCACTTCCTCCTCCTCTCAACCCGAAGGAACATGCAGACTCTGCTCACAGCCCATTGGCTGGAACCGGGTCAGGAGCCGAGGACGGTGGGAAAGGCCATCGGCTGAGCACCGGGACCGGGGCAGATGGCCTGGGGACTCACACATAGTCAGGGCCGCCCGCTCACGCCCCCAGCTGCTCGGGACTTCGCCAGCAACAACAAGGCATCATTGGTTGCCCACACACCGTTGCCTCCAGAACAGAAGTTCTGGTTTGTTTAGATAATTAACGTTACGTTAGGAGGATAATACCGAGCGTATACACGTACAGAATCGTAGTTATACTTCAATACACATGTTCAGTACACACATTCAGAACGTGAGAGAGAGTTTTCAACCTAAAATGTCAACTGGATCTATATGGTTAAATTGAAAAATAAATTTTCACTCATTTTTTCTGTATTTTTTTACTTCTTTTCCACAGTCAGGAGGTATGCATTCTATAGCAAGGAAAATAGAAAAGCAGGGAAAGCCATTTTAAAAACATGTTTCACCGTCCCTTTCAAATGCCAGAATTTTGCAAACTCCGTGTCCCCTGCCCCGTTCAGCCTCGGTCCGGCCCCCGAGGACGGGGTCGCACCGACGGGCTCCAGACTTCGGAGCTCCCCCCTCTCCCCGGAGGCCCCACTTTCCGTGGGGTGTGCGTGTGGGCGGGAGAGAGCGAGGTGCGAGCCTTTGTCTCGCTCTGCATGCTCCCCTTCAGGCCGGACCACGTGGCACAGGCTCTGTATTCCCCAGGGCGGCCCTCTCCTGAATTTCAAGTCGGAGCCGGGAAGAGGGCAAAGGTGAAGGAGCAGAGCTGCAATGTTTAATAGCAAATGCCTCGCAGGGTGCAGAGGAGAGGGGGGGCAGAGGGGACTGCGATTGCTCGGCTGTTTGCAAAACGGAACTCCTCTCCCTTCCAGGGCTGGGTAATTAGACTTATTTCTGAGAAAAAGCCAGTCGGGGCGATTTGCAGGGGCTCACGGAGACAGCCAGGTCGTTGTTGACAGGAAAGGCGACTGCCTTCTCGGTGCAGGCTGGGATTCTGTGCTCGGGGGCTCGGAGCGGGGTGCGATGGGAGGGTGAGGGGCCTGTTCTTTCTAACTGAACTCTTGCTCTGTCCAGAGGGCCAAGAGGGACCCAGGAAGGCTGACCGATGTCCACGGAGTGGGCTGTTCCGGAGCCTGGCCGAGGAGGCGCGTGCGCAGGAAATGGGAATGTGTGATGATACGTCGTTTACTGGGTGTTAAGTGATGAACACAGGCCACAGGTCAAATGTTGGTGTCCAGGCAGGAGCCCTTGGAGAGGCTGGGCGTGAGACATCCCAAATATCTGATCCCGCCCGCCCGCCCGTGTGCTCAGAGGTTGAGAGTTGACTTATTGGTGGCAAGTGTCCCAGTAAGAATGCCGCCTTCCCATCAACCCTTGCCCAGCACCGCCAGAAGTCACTTCCGACTCCCGGTCAGGGCACGTGCCTGGGTGGGTTAGGGCTTGGTCCCCAGCCCGGTGTGCAGGAGGCCGGCAATCAATGGTTCTCTCTCATCACTCATGTCTCCCTCTCTCTCTCTCTCTCTCTCTCTCTCTCTCTCTCTCTCTCTCTCTCTCTCTCTCTCTCCCCTTCTCCCATCCTCTCTGAAATCAATAAAAGTACACATTTAAATATCACTAGATCTCATCTCCACCAGATCCCCCAGCCCTCACTGTCTCTGCCCGGCCAGCTGCCGCTGGTTTGGGAGCCGTCCTTGGAGGATCTGTGTGGGAAGGTGCCCGGTGCTTACAGCCCCGCATCAGCGGGTGCTGGGAGTTTTCCACTCGCTCCCTGAGTCCGCCCTGGCCTGTGACCCTGCTGGGCTCCTGGGCCTTCAGGACGGGCACATGCCGGTGACCATGAGGGAGAGGGACGTCCACCGAGGGACCAACCCTCTCGGCGCTCTGACACGGAGCAGCTGCTGCCTCCGGAGGCAGGAACGCGGTTCACAACACGCCGCCGGCCCCAGCAGGACGGGCCTTTGCTGCTGGAGCTGCGGGCTCAGGACTCGGCACTTGTGTTTCTCTCACGGGACTCGGCCTGGCCTTGGGCGACGCTCCCCGGCAGCTCGTCTTCAGGCCGTGACTGGGCACCCGGCAGCCTTGGTCTCCTTGTCCTGCTGTGTCCACGGGAGCCCCCCGCGATGTGCCCCCCCCCCCCGCGATGTGCCCCCCCCCGCGATGCGCCCCCCCCGCGATGCGCCCCCCGCGATGCGCCCCCCGCGATGCGCCCCCCGCGATCGCAGCAGCAGCAGCAGCAGCAGCAGCAGGGACTTGAGGGCTTGGGGAATGCATGCCTGCTGTTCTGTGCTTTGACCCAGGAGTGAGTGACATATGTCACTCCCACTGCCCAGAACCAATCACAGGCCCTGGTCTAATGAGGAGGCTGGTCTACCGAGGGGGCTGGTCTACCGAGGGGGTTGGTCTACCGAGGGGGCTGGTCTACCGAGGGGGCTGGTCTACCGAGGGTGAGGAAGTATAGGCAGTGTGTGGGACCTTCAATGCCATTGTCTCCCAGCTCTGCGTGACTTGCTTCTCTCCCTCGCGGGGTTGACGGGGTCGCCACAGGTGCCTTCCGTATGGAGCCCTCCTCACGGGCATCTCCAGCGAGGCCCTGTCCCGTGCGTGGGACACACTTGAGTGTCTCGATGCCCGTCCTGCATCCTGGTCCCCCCTCCCCAAAGGAGCGTGGCGTGGCGACCAGAACGTTTTACCAAGTCAGTCGGGCCGCTCTTTCCGCCAGGGCTGCGCATGCGGCCTGAGGCTCCTCTGGGTGTCTTGGGTGCCGCCACCGCACACACCCCGGCACCGGGCCAGGGTCCATGGCCCAGGTGCGGCCGGGAGCAGGTGTCTCCTAGAAGAACACACCTTCCCACCAGCACTTCCCCACGGGCTGTCTCTCCCCCCTCCCCCCCCCCCCCCCCCCCCCCGGGGCCAGGAGTGTGGGGACGGATTGTACCCCCGGTGCTTTGGTGCAGCGGGAAAGGCGGGTTCCTTCTTCCATCACCTCCCAGCATGAACAATAGGAGGGTGCTGAGGCCGACCCAGAAGAGGTGAACCAATCAGACTGGGGAGTGGAGGAGAGAATGCGAGGGACAGTAACACTGGAACCAGATGAGGAAGATGGGAAAAGGGAAGAGCCGCGAAGAGAAGCAGAAAGTAACCCCCGCCCCCCGACTTTCCACAACTAAAAGTGTGTCCGGGTGCAGGTGGGGGAGTATGGAGCTGGCGGGTGGGGTGGAGATGCGGAGAGTGGGTGGAGCCCCATCGTGGATGTCTTTCTGGCATCCCCAAGGCAAACCTTCACCTTGGCCCTGGATGTGGAAATGAAGAGCCGCCCAAGACCTCACTGGCTCCCCCCCTTGTTGGGGGTCCCCTTGTTGGAGCCTCCTTTGCTTCCTCTGGTCTGAGCCCGCTGGCAGCGTACCGAGCAGATGCAGCCCGCCTGGCCACTGGGCACCGGACGTCCCGCCCTTCGGTTGGTGTCCAAGGCTGTCCCCAGGACACAGAGCGGCCCCTCCTCACCACCCCGCGCCCGGGTCCTGCCCGCAGAGTGGGCCGCGTAAGGGGCAACCAGCCAGCCTTCTCACCTCTGCCCTCCCAGGCCCCCCAGCCCTGGGCTGCTCCCCGCCCCCCACCCCCCGCCGGGGTGTCCGGGGCTTGGCAAGACCGTGGAGTTAAATGCGTGGCAGATGTGCTCGGGGTCAGGGGGCTCGTTCTTTGCTGATGTGCAGTTTCTCTGACAGTCTGACTCGGCCCAGGGCCTCTGCCGAGTTCTCATCCCATCGCACCCTGAGGTCCGGAGGTCGGTGAAGTCGGCTCTGAGCATGTGGCCAGCCTCGGGCCAGGCAGCGCCAGGGACCAAGAGCTGGTCTGCCGGAGGGATGGAGACAGTGGCATCATCGGGGTGGTGACGGAGACACAGTCCCCGGAGAGATTATCGGGGGAGTGGCAGCCAGCGAGCGGGTACCAGGTTAATGTCACCGCACCGGCGAGGGAGCTCGGCCCGCCTGGGGAAGGGGACGTTGTCCGCTCCGCTCTGCTCTGAGGGACGATGTCCGCCCTCCACCCGGGAGCTCGGACGTGGTCATGGTGAGGATGCCACCGGCGGCAGTGGCTGCAGCCCCGAGATGCATCGTGTGAGCAGCGGGTCCTATCAGAGTGGCTTTTATTTATTTTTTTAAATATGCATTTTATTAATTTTTTTACAGAGAGGAAAAGAGAGGGATAGAGAGTCAGAAACATCGATGAGAGAGAAACATCGATCAGCTGCCTCTTGCACACCCCCCACTGGGGATGTGCCCGCAACCAAGGTACATGCCCTTGACCAGAATCGAACCCGGGACCCTTCAGTCTGCAGGCCGACGCTCTATCCACCGAGCCAAACCGGTCAAGGCCAGAGTGGCTTTTAAAGAGCCGTCCTCTTTCAACCTCCTGTTCTTCGACCGGGCCATGTTGCCGGCGTAAACGCCGCTCTGTCCCTTCGGGGCGTGTGGTTAGGTTTCGACACGTCTGGAAAGCTGTGACGTTTGCCGGGACCGGAGCACGTGGTCCGCTGGCTGGGTGGGTGGGGAGGGGCGGAGGGTCCGCAGGTGGCGCTGCCGAGGGCCGTGGTCTGGGTGTGCTGATGTCTTCAGAAGCCGCCTCTGTCCTAAGAGGCCCAGGCGAGGAGGGCTGTGCAGGGGTGAGGCTGCAGTCACAAATGGGGTGATGGGTCCATTGTTGATGTGAAATGGGGGGATTGGGATGATAAGGGATTGTTTTTCTATTCAGTTGGGCAAAGACCTCACTTCAACAAGGCAGCTGCTGGGGAGGGGCTGGTCTGAGACGGGTTCCCATGTGAGCTGGGTCGTGGCCCCAAGTGTCCACCGTCTACACCAGGGGTGGGCAAACTTTTTGACTCGAGGGCCACAATGGGTTCTTAAACTGGACCGGAGGGCCGGAACAAAAGCATGGATGGAGTGTTTGTGTGAACTAATATAAATTCAAAGTAAAGGAGCGGAGGGGAGAGCAAGAGAACCCTCCGCTCTTTCGGCTCCGCAGGCCAGATAGAACTGCCGAACGGGCCGGATCCGGCCCGCGGGCCGTAGTTTGTCCACGGCTGGCCTTCACCCTGGAGCTAAAGACTGTTACCTCGTGTGGCAGCAGGGACTTGCAGACGTGATCACACTAAAAACCTTGCGATGAGGGGACGCTCCCGGATGATGTGGGTGGCCCCCAGCTGCCCTCACAGTGTCCTTACAAAAGGGAGGCAGAGGGAGGCGGGACACAGGAGGGGAGCCAGTGACCACGGAAGCAGAGGTTGGAGGGATGTGGCCGCAAGCCAAGGAGTGCCAGAGCGACACGAGGGGCAAAGGCAAGGCCCAGCTTCTTCCCAGAGTCGGGGGGTCAGACTCGGCCGAGGACCTGGCCTCGGACGCGAGCTGCCGGGGGACGCGTCGCTGCTGTTCTTCGTTTCCGTGTGTGGCCGTCCGTCAGCGCCGCCGCGGGAGAGCAGTGGCTCACGGTCAGGACACAGCGCAGCGGCTCCATCGCGGATGTGTTTTGAAGCAGATGACCTATTGGTTAGTAAAGTGGGCCTGTGGTAGCTGTCGGCCCGATGTGGCCCATCATAAGCCCGCTTGGCTCACCACCTTTTTTTTTTTTTTAATATATTTTATTGATTTTTTACAGAGAGGAAGGGAGAGGGATAGAGAGCTAGAAACATCGATCAGAGAGAAACATCGATCAGCTGCCTCCTGCACACCTCCCACCGGGGATGTGCCTGCAACCAAGGTACATGCCCTTGACCGGAATCGAACCCAGGGAACCCCCAGTCCGCAGGCTGACTCTCTATCCACTGAGCCACACCGGTTTTTATCAGCTCAGCACCTTTTTAAAAGGAACGGCGGCGACGCAGCCTCCTGAAACGCAGGGGCTCCATCTGCGCCCAAGAGCAGTGTTTCTCAGTCATGCCTGGTTCGGGGCCAGCAGGGGGTCACCGGCTGGGGCTCCTCGGGCACTGCGGTAGGGAGCGGGCTCGGAGCGAAGGCAGGAGCCACGGGGATCAGTGCCACAAGGTGAGGAAGCTGCCAGGGAGGGTTCGACGCGGCGCAGCTGCTCACGCCATCCGCCAGACGCTGGACAGGACGCCCCTTCCTGGGCCCACGCACGTCCTCAGACTTTTCCTCTGGTGACACATCCCCTTCCATGCAGAACCGCCCGGGAACTCACCCGATCGGTGCCTTGTCAACACGCGGGAGCGGGACACCGCGGGAGCGGCCTGGGCCCCACGCCTGGGGCGTCTTGGACCCTCTGTCCCTGGACTGGACACAGCTGTTGGTGACATGGGACCAGGAGAACTGGCAACACTATGAACAGCAGCGTGGGGTCGGGGGGGAAGCACGGGGCCAGGCGGGGTCTTGAGAGGCAATCACTCAGTCACTCACCATCCCCCACACCAGGCGTCCTCAAACTACGGCCCGCGGGCCACATGCGGCCCGCCAAGGACATGGATCCGGCCCGCCGGGTGCCGCTGCCTGTCCTGCTTAGCAGCCGACGTGTCCCGGGCCCGCAGTGCACATAGGAATGTGTTCATAGTTTGCTTTTTTTTAAAACTATAGTCCGGCCCTCCCACGGTCTGAGGGACAGGGAGCTGGCCCCCTGTTTAAAAAGTGTGAGGAGGACCCCTGCGCCCACACCGTGTGGCCCCCGGGGGAGCACAGGCCAGGCCGCCCTCCGTTCCTCACCGGGCGTCGCCCACGTGCGTGGCAGGCTGGCCCCCCGCAGCCTGGCTGGATTCCAGGCCCTCGTCCCCCCCACAGTCCTGAACTCGGTCTCTGAACAGAGTGTCCCGGCCACCCCAGCCTCTCGGCTCTCACCGGCGAGCCGAGCGAAGAGGAGGGAAAGCCACTCAGAGCCTGTTCTCCAGGGACCAGCAGGAAGAGGCCTGTTGTGAAGGCAGGGCCTCTGCTCTGAAACGCTCCCCCCGCATCGGCTCGTTCCTGCGGCAGGGCCCCGGCGCGTGGGCACGGCGCTCCGGCTCCTCGCTCAGCCCTGGGAGGGACCCAGGCCCCTCCACGGGCCGCTGGAAACGCTGCTGTGGAGACATGCCGTCTCCCGCGGTCGTCCCAGCTCATGGCCCGTGCACGCTGCCTCCCTGCTCCCATCTCTCCTCCCCGCCCCCGCCCCCGCCCCCACCCAGTAGGGGACCCGCGGCCCAGAGCTCCAGAGAAATGCTGCTTTTCTGTCAAGTTGATGACACGATGGCTCCAGGCGACCCACCAGAGACACGCCGGGAGTTGGCCCGGTGCGGGGAGAGAGCCGGGCGGAGTTCATGGAAGTTTTCCACTCGAGTCAGCAACGGCTTAAATGCAAACCAGGCCAGACGCCTGCCTCTCCTCGTGAGCTGTTCATCAAAGGCTCCAAGGAGGGGAACCGAGCCAGGCAGGGTCGGCCCAGCGGCTTCCCAGCGCCTCCTCCAGGGCTCCGTCTCCCCGGTCTGTGCTGTTCGGTCCAGGAAACCGCCTCTTGGAGCCTCACTCTCCGTTCAGGTCCAGTTCTCGGGACCAGTTCCAAAGCTCCCGAGTGTGGAGATGTCTACGTTCCTCACACACACTCTCACTCGTACACAATCACACACTCACACACACTCACACACTCGTACATAATCACACACTCATACACAATCACACACTCACACACACTCACACACAACACTCACAAACACACATACACACATACACACACATACTCATACACACACTCAAACACACATAAACACACACTCATACACACACTCTCACACACACACTCACACACACACTCGTACACACACACACACACACACTCAAGCACACTCACAACACTCAGTCAAACACACATACACACACACTCATACATACACACACTCAAACACACACACACATACACACAAACACACACACTCATACACAGTCACACACATGCTCACACTCACATGCTCACACTCGTACACAATCACACACTCACACACACTCAAACCACTCACACACTCACACTCACACAGCACTCACAGTCAAACACACACACACAAACACATACACACACAAACACACTCATACACACATACATACACACACAAATACACTCATACACACACAGTCACACACACACGCTCACACACACTCACACTCGTACTCAATCACACACACACAAATACACACAATACAGTAAAACACATATACACACACATATACTCATACACACACTCAAACACACACACTCATACACATACACAGTCACACAGACACGCTCACACTCACACACACTCGTACACAATCGCACACTCACACACACTCAGTTACGAGTAGGCGGGATTTGTTTATTCCTGCTGGAATACCAGGACTTCCCTGTCTCGTCGGCGCTGGTTTAAACTAGGTTTCCCAAGGCAGGGAGTGAGGCGGCCAGCATCCCGGCCGTCCAGACTACCTGCGGCGTGCATGCCGACAGCCAGGGAAGCCGCGTGGCGCTGCGGTAGCCCCGACACCCCTTAGAAATGTAGGCCGAAGCCTCGGTGCAGACGCATCTGCCAAGGAAAGCCGACGTTCAGACAGGATCCCCTCCACCCCAAGGAGAAGGCCTCGCTGCCCCCCTGCGGGCTCCCTTCAGCCCTGGGCTGAGGCAGGGTCTCCAGTCCTCTGCGTCCTTCAGCGCAACCTCGGGGAGTCCCCGCAGCCCTGGTTGTCAGGTCCCTGCTGTCTCCCTTTAGGACGCCCACCCTCCGGGGCAGCCGGGCCCGGCGTGGCTGAGGCGGTGGCGGGGACCTGGCTGGGACCTGGCGGGGACGGTGATGGGTGACCGGCGTGACCGGCGTGACCGGCAGGCATGTACCAGTGCTTTCTCACTGCGCCTCCGTGTTGTCATTCTTCCTCTGGCTCTGTTCCTTCCCCCGCCCCGCCCCCATCTCATAGTCTTTTCTTTCTTCCTCTGTAGCCTAACCCGATTCTTAGAAACTGGGGCTGGAAAGACTCTGGGACCGGCCTCCTCTCCGCCTGCCAGGGCACGATCGCTCCGCGTTCGTTTCCAGGGCCCCCGCCAGGCCTCCCCCGCGTCTCCGATGGCCGTTTCCCCCGCGCCCTGGCCGCGCAGACTGGACTGTAAGGAACGCTGTGCGGGAGCCCGCCGGTCACATGGCCTTACCTGGTTTATGGGGCCCCCCGCGCCCCTGCAGGAGGTGTGTCCGGTACCCTGAAAGCCATGGTGCTTTTACAGTGCCTTCTGTTAGGGGGAGGGCACTGGGAATCTGGTTCCGACACTCCATCAGGGGCCGGCATTTCCAGGCACTCGATTCAGGAGCCTTCCATTCACATTGGGGGGGGGGGCGAGGGGGCGGGGATGGGGGCCCCTGGGAGTCCTCGTTCCCATTGATGGACACAGTGATGGCTTCACCACCGGGCTAACTGCTTCTCCCTTTTTCTAGAACCCTGTCCTTACAGGGTGAGGGTGTTCACAGGGGTGGTCTTCAGGAGACCCCCCCACGCGTGCTCACTGCAGGCACGGGAGGCTGTTCCGGCTGTGGGCTGCGCTCAGACGCCCCCAGACAGGCCGCTGCTGGAACCTGGCCCCCCGGCCGCCTGTCCACGAGGCCCCAGGCTCAGGAAACTTCCCAGCGAGCCCGGCGCTCCGGGGAAAGAACGCTGCTCGGCGTGAGCTAATGAGAAGCACGGACAGAGATTTCCAGCTCTTTCTGGGACCGACGTGAGGAACGTAGGAGCCAAGTTAGGATTCGCAGCGAGTGAAACACACTGTCCTTTGGGGTGGGAGGCGGGGGCACGGCCATTCTGGGAAAACTTAAAGACCGGCCTGATTACCAATTTACAATTTCCTTCCTCGCTGCACAGAGGAAAAAATACGTTCATTAGTGAAAAGTGTGGGCAGCTCCTTCACCTGTCACGCTAGCATGTGAGCGGGTCGTCAGACCGGCCTTGCTTTGGGTCTCGTTGGGGTAATTGCCAAAACCCTAATAAAGCTGGGGGCCCAGACAGCGGCCGGCCGCATGGAGACGCCCCACAGCGGGCAGCTCTGCTCCGACAAGCCGGCGCTCTTTGCTTTTTGCCCCGTGCCTCAGTTTACGTATCCATTAGCAGTTACGCTCATTTTAAAACATCGCTTTCTCAGTCGGTTGGCCCCGACCAGCCCAGCAAATTTGCTTTTAAAAATATCTTGTTACACCAACCGTTCTTTCCCCTTTAGCAATCATTTTCATCTTCAAACTCCATTCTGGGCACAGGAGGGATTCCCAGTGAGGGTCCCCAAATACCTGGGGGTGCCGAAGGAGGAAGGGAGTCTGTCTGTTGTAGGAATTTCAGAAAGCCTCATGGACGTTTCTGTTTACTCAGAACCAGGCTGCCGGAGAAACCAGGAAATCTCCTTCGATTTGGCTAGCAATGGGCCAGAGGGAGAGCAAGTGTCAATGCCGAGGATGGGTGGTTTGTGCGGATGGGTAAGAGGTCCCTGTCCTCACAGGGGTTGGTGGACGAGGCTGGTCGACCTGGAGCTGTCACTACGGCCCGTTTCTCTGGGGGATTAAATGTCTTAGAGAAAATAGTCTCAGAGGAGGCGGAGGTGAAGGGGGGGGGGCAATTTCTGGAAGGGAGTCCAAGGAGCAGAAGGTCAGGGGAGGGGCTCTGTGGTGTCCTTGGCCGACCTTCAGTCCTCTGGGGCTGGCGCCTTTGTTCCTGAGGCCTTTCCGAAGGACGGGAGGCGCTGAGGGACCCAGCCCCCCGGGGCCACCAGGGTGCTCTGCTCAGGTTCTCCCCCTTCGACAGAGCGGAGACGGGGTGCGGGTCCTGGGGTTGGGTGCAGTCCTGGGGTTGCTGGTTCTCCTTCTTGCTTCTGCTGCCTCTGTGGCTGCTTTTGCCCTCGAGGAATAAAGGGATGGCCACATCTAGTTCCTCCATCGATCGCTGGGGGGGAGGCAGACCGAACCAGACACTTTCAGTTGGAATTCCATGGAGCAAGGGGAGTGGTAAACGTTATTAGTATTCTCTAAGTCCCCAAAGGAGCAAGAATCCAAAGACAGAGAGAGAGAGAGAGAGAGAGAGAGATAGATAGATAGATAGATATAGATAGATATAGATAGAAAGATAGATATAGATAGATAGATAGATAGATAGATAGATAGATAGATGATAGATAGATAGATAGATATAGATAGAAAGATAGATAGATAGATAGATAGATAGGTAGATAGATAGATAGATGATAGATAGATAGATAGATAGATAGATAGATAGATGATAGATAGATATAGATAGAAAGATAGATAGATGATAGATAGATAGGTAGATGATAGATAGATAGATAGATAGATGACAGATAGATGATAGATAGATGATAGATAGATGATAGAAAGATAGATAGATAGATAGATAGATAGATGATAGATAGATGATAGATAGATATAGATGATAGATAGATAGATATATAGATGATAGGTAGATAGATAGATGATAGATAGATGATAGATAGATGATAGATAGATGATAGATAGATATATAGATGATAGATAGATAGATGATAGATAGATAGATAGATAGATAGATGATAGATAGATGATAGATGATAGATAGATAGATGATAGATAGATAGATAGATGATAGATAGATAGATAGATAGATGATAGATAGATGATAGATGATAGATAGATAGATGATAGATAGATAGATAGATGATAGATAGATAGATAGATGATAGATAGATGATAGATGATAGATAGATAGATGATAGATGATAGATAGATAGATAGATAGAAAGGTAGATAGATGATAGATAGATAGATAGATGATAGATAGATAGATAGATAGATAGATGATAGATAGATAGATAGATGATAGAAAGATAGATAGATAGATGATAGATAGATGATAGATAGGTAGATGATAGATGATAGATAGATAGATGATAGATAGATAGATAGATAGATATAGATAGAAAGATAGATAGATAGATAGATAGATAGATGATAGATAGATAGATAGATAGAAAGATAAATAGATGATAGATAGATAGATAGATGATAGATAGATAGATAGATAGATAGATAGATAGATAGATATTGTCCAAATGGAGCCCTATATATTTATATGTATGGAAAGGTGTGTGTGTATACACATGCATATCTCATACACGGGTATACATGTCTGTGTCATATGTATCTGTATACACACTCACACACGCAGGAACCCTTCCCCCAGTGTGGTCTGATTTATTCATAATTAGAGTTCCGTTAGAGAATGAGGGAGCCGCGCACGCTGGAGCCGTGTTGGCGGGGGCCAGACGGCAGCCCGGGGCCTTCAGCGGTGGCTGCAGAGCACCAGGCCGCTCCCTATTCATATTCCAGACCTGTCACGACCCCCGGGTCCTCCATCTGATCACAGAGGCTCCCACTCCGGCCCTGGGAGACGAGAAAGCCGCCCTCGCCGCCGAGAGCCAGGCAATTAAAGGCGTCAGGCCCAGTCTCGGTGGAGGCTCCTGGGTTACCGCGGGGACCGGCGCCTGAGGCTTCATCAGGGCTCGCTGCCTTGCCGGGCCCTTTCTGGTTGGTACAGGCAGCGGGCCACCGCGTCCTCCCACTTTTAAAGGGAAAGCAGCCTCTTTTGAAATGGAAAGCAGGCCGCTTTGTGGAGGGGCCTTCCTGGGAGAGTCTGCGAGGAGGGCGGTGGGGTCTCCGAGTCTCCAGCCTGCCTCCTGGGTTTGGGTAATAAAGGGAACGATTTATTCACCGCAAGGCTGCCTTTGTGTTTCTGTTTTATTTTGTTAAAAATGAGCGCTTTAATATAAATCGTTGGAAGATCCGTGAGCACCTATAAATCTGTACGTTAGAAGGCCCTGTTGTCATTTGGCTCTGCAGATTATCACTCGAATTAATTCTCCTTAGGAAGCACATCACGGGAAGAACTAGAGCCGTGGTCGGCAAACCGTGGCTCACGAGCCACCTGCGGCTCTTGGGCCCCTTGAGTGTGGCTCTTCCACAAAATACCACGGCCTGGGCGAGTCTGTTTTGAAGAAGCGGCGTTAGGAGGAGTTGACGTTTAAAAAATGTGGCTCTCCAAAGACATTTCAATCGTCGTGCTGTCGATATTTGGCTCTGCGGACGAATGAGTGTGCCGACCACTGGACTAGAGGACGAGGGTAACACAGACCCTCCCCTGACAATACTGCTGTGTCCTTAGGGTCTCACAGCCTTGTCCCCGGAGACGGCAGCGCCTGCCAGGGAGCCGCATTCTCCCACCGGCTGCGCCACGGCCATGACCGTTCACCTGCACCTCTTGGCCGACTTCTGGTCCCAAGGCAGTGGGACGGCGGATCTTTCCTCGACCAGCCAAGCGCTGGTGTGCGTGTGCGTGCACAAGCCATGGACACGGGGGTGGTGAAGGCGTGGGGCAGGGGCTGGAAGGGCCCACGGGGGAGGGGGCCTCTGCTCTACGTCCAACAACACAGATTTACAGAAAGGAGGCGTCCCCGCGTGCTGTTTCCTTCCGCCCACGCTGACCCAGGCTGCATTTGAAGGGCCCCTCCGCCCGGCCCACTGCTGGGCCCCCTGTTCCGTGGGCCTCACTGTGACTCTTGTCGTTGTCACACTGCTTTGTTTTCCGTTTGTGTTCTTTTCTTTCGTCTTTATTTTTTAAAATCTTTATTGTTGAAAGTATTATAAATGCCCCCCTTTTCCCTCCATTGACCCCCTCCAGGCCACCCTTCCCCCCCCCCCAACCGCCCCAGGCCCTCACCACCCCATTGTCTGTGTCCATGGCTTGTGCCTATGTGCATACAAGGCGCTTGGCTGATTACCTCCTCCCCCTCTCCCACCGTCCCCCGGGATTCCACACTCTGTTTCATGCCTCCACGTCTCTGGATCCGCTCCGTTCGTCTGTTTTGTTCCTTAGGGTCCACATATTGTCACGCTGCTTCTTGAACCACATTGGTCACAACCAGGTTCTCGTGCCGTTGAGCCGCTGGATCCACGTGCAAAAGAAATCGGTCCTAAAGAGGCGCGCGGCCGGGTGACGGGCCTGCCTCTCCGGGGGCTGGCGCGCTCGTCCCCGGGAAGACGGGACCTTGAAGGGGTTCAGCTTTTCCTTGAAGTCCCATGTCAGGTGGTTTTGGTTCTCAGCAGAGGAGGGCGTCTAGAGTCCTATTAAAAGATGCCCCGAATTTGCCAGCGTGCAGGCCGGCATGTAATCTATCACTAGGATCAGGGCGCGGTAAAGAGCGAAAGGGTGTTACTCGCAATCACGCAGGGACAAGAGGTCTAGCCCAGGGTCGTCCCGCCAAGCTCGGCCATGGACCGCTCGGCCGACCCGGCTGGCCCTCCCGCGGGTCTCGGTCCTCACCTCGGGGCTAAGGGAGTCCCCTTAGCAGGGGAACTGGGCAACCAGCTGGAGCGGCTCAGGGTTTATGATCAAATGAAAGCAGACGCAGCGGCGTTTCTCCCACCGCGGGTGCCGAATCCCTTCCAGAAGTGCTTTGCCCTGGCAGCCTCGGCCGTGTGGTTTACGCCCCTCTTTCTTTTTTTTTTTTTTTAATATATTTTATTGATATTTTACAGAGAGGAAGGGAGAGGGATAGAGAGCTAGAAACATCGATGAGAGAGAAACATCGATCAGCTGCCTCCTGCACACCTCCCACTGGGGATGTGCCCGCCACCAAGGTACATGCCCTTGACCGGAATCGAACCCGGGACCCCTCAGTCCGCAGGCCGACGCTCTATCCACTGAGCCAAACCGGTTTCGGCTACGCCCCTCTTTCTTCCTCCCCTTGTCATCTTCGCTCGTCTCCAGCTGACACACAGCAGTGCCCAGGGCTCTGGGTGGTCCTGGCCATGGGGTTCCAGAGCACCCCCCCACCCATCCCCACCGCCGCGCCCTCTGTGGCGGCCGGCCGGGTCCCGGACGCTGCTTCCCCATCAGAGTCCGCTGGAGGCGCTGGGACCACGGTGACCTGGTCACCGCTCACCTGCTTCTGACCGGAGGCCCAGAGGGAGCCCCCTGGGCAGGGTGGGGGGTGTCAGGGGCGGCACCCCCCTCGGCCCTGGCCGCCCCTCCCATCACCCACCCTTATCACTAGCCTGTGGCTCGGTCCCAGGGAAGGAAGAGGCGCCCCGACCCCTTCTCGGAAGCTCGCGGGCTTGTGCTGTTCCCGTCGTCATGTTCCATCGCAAACTGGGTCTGGTCACCAGTCCTCTCGGCGTGCAGGTGGCAGCAGGTAAGACTCAGGACACACTGCGATGCCCCAGAGAGAGAGGGGAATTGAGAAGGTGCCAGCTGTCCCTGGGGCTTGAAACACGTGTGTGTGCATGTTCCTGTGTGTGTGTGTGTGTGTGTGTGTATCTATGTGTCTGTGTGTATCTGTGTGTTTATGTGTATCTCTGTGGTGTGTGTGTGCGCACACACGTGTGTATCTCTGTGTCTGTGTGTCTCTGTGTGTGCCTTTGTGTGCATGCATGTGTGCATCTGTGTGTATGTGTGTCTCTGTGTGTGCCTGTGTGTGTATGTGTCTCTGTGTGCATGTGTGTCTTTGTATCTCTATGTATATGTGTATCTCTGTGTGTCTTTGTGTGTGTGTCTGTGTATCTGTGTGTATATGTGTGTGCATGCATGTGTGTCTCTCTGTGTCTGTATATCTGTGTGTGCCTGTGTCTGTGTGCACATGCATGTGTGTGCTTCTGTGTGAGTATGTGTGTCTCTGTGCGTCTCTGTGTGAGTATGTGTGTCTCTGTGTGTGTATGTGTGTCTCTGTGTGAGTATGTGTGTCTCTGCGTGTCTCTACATGTGTCTCTGTGTGTTGGTGTGTCTGTGAGGGTTTGGGCGCTAACTCCTGGTTTTCTCTCCGGGAGACGTTGCGGGCTGCGCTGCATGTACCCGTCACGCACTGTCTTCCTCGCGGCTTTCTTGGTGAGGTCCTCACCTTCCCGAAGCCTCTCCTCTCCACGCTCCAATCCACGCTCACCACGGAGCAGACGTGACCCCGGGTTTTCAGCCAATCGGCACGGTGTGCTCCCCGGGACGTGGGGTGTGAAGCTGACAGCCTGCTGCACCGGAGGAGACGCCGCCCCGCCCTCGCGTCCCAGAGGGAACCAGAGCGTGCACGGCGTCCCCTGTAAACGAGGCGACACAGGCCCGTTACTCTGAGCGCGGATCTCGTGAACGTGGTGCATACGCGCCCACCCTTGCCCACATCTTCGACCAGACACAGCCCAGCACCCGAGGTTTCCCTTCCTCCCTGCCTCCCTGCCTCGGCCCGTTCAGCCGGGCATCAGGAGGAGCGGGGGCCAGGGGGGGAGCAGTTTGCGGGTTATTCCTCGCTGCCATCATGATGCGCGTGGTGAGGGCTTGGCCTCTGTTCCTGGGGCAGACTCGCTGAGAACAAAGCTGGAGTGGGGTGTCCGACTCTCAGCCTGAGCACCTTAGGGATGAGGTTGGGGCTGATGCTCAGCTAAGGTGGCGCTGCCTCCCAGGGACTGCACAGAGGGGGCCGATGGCGAGCCAGGGGGGCACAGGAGGGTCCAGAGGGGCGCAGTGCCTGGGGGGCAGTAGCTGGCCGCCACGGTTACACAGCGACCCGACATCGCCGGGACTGTGAACACGCAGGGCTGCCACTGCTGGGCCAGCCTTGGCTGGACGCGACGCTAAGAGGCTGTGGGCTACGTGAGGGCGGCAGCCATAGCAGGACGGCGTCTAAGGCGAGTGCGGGAGGGGCGGGTGGGACACGGGAGTGTCACATGGAAAGGTGCAGACCTGTCCTCCTCGGGGTTTCGTGGGCCGTGTCCCCTGGTTAAGGGCGACGAGCAGTTCCCCCCTCATAAAGCCAGACTCGGAGCTTCCTGTCTGGTTGGTCCGAATGCCTTCCCCCGCCCCACGGAACCCCTCTTCAGGCCCCAGGGCTGCCTGGGGAATGGCCGCTGACCCTCCCCTCCCAGGGCCTGTGTCTGCCCAGCACCCAGGAAACAGTCACCATGGCCCCCGGCTATGGATGGAGCCCAGGCGTCTGTGGGCCCTGGAGATGCAGACGTGGACAGACAGACATCCCTGTCCAGATGCGGCTGGCACCGCAGCCTGTTCCCTGCAGCCTCGGTTGACCAATGAGGTTCAGTGTCCACCCCGGCCCTCCAGTCACTCCGAGTGGACGGGACCCAGGATGAGGGCCCCTGGCCACAGGGTTCTTCGGTGGGAGACCAGCCTGCCGGCGACAGGTGGGTTGCTGGGCATTGCGTCATCCAGCAGCGTGGACCCCCCAGCCGCTCCGCAGGGCTTCCAGCTCTGCTCTGTCAACCCCAGCTCCGCGGCGGCCCCCACATGGGAGGCGGGAGGCGAGATCCCGTTCTCACTTTACCTCGGTTCCCTAACCTGTAGCCGACGAGGGTGATTAACCACAGTCGTCTCCCATTTCCCGTCCCCTCTGCGAGGTGCCAGCCCCTCTGTGGCACCTAGTCCAGCACCGTGCCCTGGGGCGTCCAGACCACCCCCGTTCCTGCGAAGCGGCTCCTGTTGCTCCTCGCTCGCCCTTCAGCCGTGTGCATTGTTTCCATCGGCCTGTCTCGCTCTGGCCCCTGTTTTGTTTTCCGAGGGCAGCGGCTGATGAAAGCGAACCATCGGCCCGGCCTCTGTGAAGCTGAACCCCGCCTTCTCCTGCGGTGTCCGGCGGCCGCACCGCGGAGCGCCAGCAGGCATCTGCCTCCTCTCCTCGTTTTCCTGGCCCCTCTCTGTGTTCTCAGCCCTTGACTGGGAGCCCTGCGGTGCCTGCCACGTGCGATGACCGCCCTCGCGCGCAACCCGCGGAGATGTGGGGAGCTGCTGTTCGGAGGCGGCGGACCGATGGGAGTGGGTTTTGGCTGGGAAGACTCCCCCGTTCCCAAGGCCCCCTCCCCCTCCCCAGCACCAGGGTCTTCCGGAACCCCCGCACCCTGGGAGCCTGGCAAGCAGGGACTCAGACTCGAAGTGCTGGGACAGGGAGGGGGAGTTTGCCTCGCTTCCGGGAGGCAACTCTGGCCAGGCTCCCAACACCCCTGACTTTCTGGGGACTACTGAGCAGGTGCGGCCCCCCCCCCCCCCATCTCTCTGCCCCTTTCCCGCTGCCTTGGTCAGGCCCTGGGCTCTCTTTAGCCTTCTAATTGAAGCCTGTTCGCCCCGCCCCACATCCCCGTCCTTAGGCTTGATCCGACTCTAGGTTGTAACCATCAACGCGTTCTAGATGCGCACGTCAGTCAGGGCTGCTTTCTTTGGTATTGCTGTTCAGAGGAAAGCTCATGGCAGGGGGAGAGAGGGAGGAGAAGGAGGGGAAGGGGGAGGGGAGGGGGAGGGGGGAGGAGGAGAGGGAGAGAAGGAAGAGGGGGAGGGGGAGGGGGAGGGGGAGGAGGAGGGGGGAGGGGAAGGGGAGGGGAGGGGGAAGAGGAGGAGGAGGGGGAGGGGGAAGAGGAGGAGGAGGGGGAAGAGGAGGAGGAGGGGGAGGGGGAAGAGGAGGAGGAGGGGGAGAGGGGGAGAGAGGGAGGAGGAGGAGGAGGAGGGGGAGGAGGAGGAGGAGGAGGAGGAGGGGGAGGAGGAGGAGGAGGAGGAGGAGGAGGAGGAGGAGGAGGAGGACGACGACGACAATAGGGTGGTTGGTATACTTAATCAAACAAACAGGCCTTTTAATAGTAACCCTGGGAGTTTTTTCATATCCACATCCCCTCTCTAAAGGGCAGGTGAGACGTGGGGCAATGGCAGGAGTGGGGCCACCAGATGCTCTGCCCACCTGCCTCTGTGAGCCTCAGTCGCGTGTGGCCATCTCTGAGGTCGGAGCAGACCCGCCGGGCAGAGCCCTGAGTGCATCCGCTGACCTGGAATCGGAGACGAAGGAACCTCGCTTTCGGAAAAACCAGGCATCGGGACGCGGCACCCCGTGGGGGCCCTTCCGGAACAGGAATGGCACACTTTCCACCTGCTCCTTCTCCTCCCCCGGGGGGTGGGCAGCGCTACTGGCCCCAGACAGGCTCCCCTCCTCCGTCTGCCCCGGGAGGGGGGCCTCTTCCCACCCCGGGCAGAGCTGAAGGACAAGACGTGGTGGCCGGACGGTGACCGTGTCCCCGTCCTCGGGGATGAAATACGGTCCCGTCGCTCCGGACATCTCACCAAACGGTTTAAGAGGCGTGCTGAGCTCCGTGTGGCTCCCGAGAGCAGAGGGAGCAGACGGGGGACGTGAGGAAGCCTCCTCGGGCGGAGCCTGGATTCAGGTGAGGACTTCCTGACAGCTCTCGCCGAAGAGGAGGAGCTGCGGACTCAGGAGCGGGGTGCTTGCAGCCCTGGGGGGCACTCCTGAAGGAGCCGGTGGGCGTGTGAGTGACGAGGGGTAGGAGGGATTGCGGCATAGGACACAGACGTGAGTCAGAGTCTCCCCACCTCCCCAAGTCCACGTGCACACGCGTCCGCCCCGTTCAGCAGGGACTCCTAAAAGCGTGCGAGGCCCAAGCAGAGACCGGCCGGCAGCATGTGAAACAGGTAACAAATGCTCCCCCATCGCCTCCATCCCGCTCTCCTCACCGGCGCTTGGACCGTGGTCCCAGCGAGCCCTGCTTCTGCCCGTCAGCCTGGGTGCACCGTCTTTTAAACGGAGGTGAGAGGGAGGGGGTGGGAAGGGTCCATTTCCCTGGGGGCTTCCCAGCGGTTGAAACTCTCTCCCGGTGGGCAGCTGGGTGGGAAGTCACCCATCCACATCAGTATGTGGTCCAGGAGGCCGACCCGATCCCACCGCACTGCAGAAGCTTCCAAAGTGTTCTCTTTCCTCTGGGAAAGAATTCCAGCCTCTCCTCCAAAAGGTAACTCGTTGTATCCTGAAAGCTTCCTTTGGGAGCCAGGTCAGATTCCACATGTGAAGGACACGCCGTCATCTCTGACTACCTACGCAGGGGTGGGCAAACTTTTTGACTCGAGGGCCACCATGGGTTCTTAAACTGGACCGGAGGGCCGGAACAAAAGCATGGATGGAGTGTTTGTGTGAACTAATATACATTCAAAGGAAAGGAGCGGAGGGGAGAGCAAGAGAACCGGATAGAACAGCCGGATCCGGCCCGCGGGCCGTAGTTTGCCCACGGCTGACCTACTGTGTGCCCGCGTGGGGGGTTGGCGGCTTGGCAGTGTTGGTACAGAGATGTGCATACGGGTCTTACTGTCTAACTGTAATAAGTTTTTTTGGGGGGCCGTCTGTGATTTTCATGCAGTAGACCCAGTATTCTACAGTAACGCCCGTGGCGTCACGACCCCTGGCCCCACGGCTGTGTCTTTGTGGGCAGAGAGAGCTTTCAGAGGGCGAGGACGGGGACACTGGGTTTGGGTTCATGTAAATAAGACACAAGGTCTCCATGCCCTTCTGCTCTCCCCGGGGACTCGTTTCCCGCACAGGCTCGTTGTAAAACCATCCGCTCCCGAGGAGGTCAACAGCGGAAAGTTGGTCTTCCCAAATTAGTAATCAAGGAGTGAAAATAATTAGTAGAGAACGCAGCCCGGTTCCACACCGCGTCCCCGCGTAGGTGTCTATAGAGGAGTGAGCCAGTGGGGGAAAGGAACGATCCAGGCATTTACAATCAGGCCGCACGCATGAGGCCCTGGGAAGGGGATCTGTGCTCCGAGGACACAACCTCTGCTGCCACAGGTTTCTAAGTCACACAGCCAGAGCTCCCGGTGGTGCACGACAGACGGTCTCCCCTGTCCTTGTCCTTTTGTGTCCAGCACTGAATGTGTTTATGTCCCTGCTTGTGCTCCGGCCACGAATGTCTCTCTCCTCCCCTTAATAAACCGAAGCCTTCCCCATCGGCGGCCCAGAGACCCAGAGGAATCGGCTGCCTTTGCTCCTAATGGGTCCCTCCCTGTGAGGGGGACCACGCCTGGAGGAAGTGCCATCAGACGCCCGCTCGGCATTACTCTCCCCCGCGAAGCAATTCCTTTTGTGTCGACAGCAGGCTTGACAAAAAGAAGGACGTGTGAGGTCAAGTGCAGGAGCTAATTCGGAGCAATGATGGATGAGCCGATGCTGGGACTCTCTCTTATCTGGGATGTTCGGCTGAAAGGCTGCTATTCTGCCCCCGTTTTTAATAGGCTCCTAATTTTCCAGTTAATGAGGTTCTCACAGACCCGGTGGCTCTTGCCTCTCCTTGCATTCCCCAGTGCTCTGCCACGCTGCTGACAGCCGCGTGAGTGATGGCCTTCCAGGAGGTGATGTTTCTTTGCCGCGAAGGCCCTGGTCCACATGCCTGTCTCTGCGATCAGTTGTGCACGAAGTCGTCCACTCTGGCCACCTCGGAGCCGTGGCGAGGAACGTGGCCGGCGAGGGAGCCAGCAAGCCTGCAGTTGGCCGAGACCCCAGAGAACAGACCCTCAGGTAACCGGAGCCGTGTTGCCGTCGGTCCTTGTCTGCTTCTACTTCTATTCCGCTTTGGGGGAAGGAGGGGCAGGAAGTTAAGGTGCTGCTGGGGGCTTAACCGAAAGTTCCTTTCCGAGCGTTTGTGTCGTTGGTGGCTGTTATTTCAGCGGCCGGCACCTGCTGTGGCCTTGGGCCTGGGCCATGCGAGTCCCCATTTCTGAGGACGCCCCGAGACCAAGCAGCACCCGGAACTCTCAAGTAGAAAAACAAAATAAGCCTCCTCGTTTTCATTTCTTAAAGTAAGAAAGCAAACGGATGTATGACGCACACGTTTTTCAACAGTAAAAACTGAATTAAAAGATGGAAAAACGAGAGACTTTACTTTACAAATCCCAAGCACCGGCTTTGGTAAGTGGAGATTTTTCCCGGACCTGGAAATGCGTAACGTGAGATTTATCCGGATGAGCACTTAGAGCAGCCGTGGGCAAACTCCGGCCCGCAGGCCAGATCCGGCTGTTCTATCCGCTTCTCTTGCTCTCCCCTCCACTCCTTTACTTTGAATTTATATTAGTTCACACAAACACTCCATCCATGCTTTTGTTCCGGCCCTCCGGTCCAGTTTAAGAACCCAATGTGGCCCTCGAGTCAAAAAGTTTGCCCACCCCTGACTTCGTGCGTTACGTAATGTCGAATCCCCAGGGTGTGCACCTAAAACTGGGTAAGAGTGTATTTCAGCTGTAACTGAGAAGTACCATGCGATTTAGATAGTAATAAAGTAAAGTTGCCGGTCCGTTCTGTCCGGTTTGGGACGGGCCCGGGCTGCGCTGTGTCCTCGCGCCCAGTGAGGCGGCCTCTCTGTAACGTGCGCGTGCGCTGAGGGGTCTCGGCGACTGCTGCCCGTTGCAAGTTCCGTTTGGCTTGAGAGCTAGCTGGGGGCTCTCTGTCATTCTTGCACGTGGACCTTACATGTACTAGGAATCCAAACCCAAAAGCCAAGTACAATTGACCCTTGACCAACAAGTACAGTGAATGACTTTCTTAATAACGTCTTCTTTTTAGTGTTTTTTACCTGTAAGACTACAGTATATAACACACATAACCGAAAAGCCATGTTGGGGGAAGGCGTTATAGCGAAAGAAGGTGCCGTGTGTGTGAATCGACTGTCGGTGTTACCAGTAAGGCTTCCGGCCAACGGTAGGCTCTTAGTACGGTCAGCCCTCTGCACCCGGGGATTCCCAGCCGTGGATCAAAAATACTGTTTTTGGTTGAATTCTTGGATGTGAAACGTGCGGATACAAAAGGCCGGCTATAAAGTTTTGGGGGAGTCCAAAGGTAGACGCAGGTTTTCGACGGCACGGGGCCGTGGGGCTGGGGGTGTCGATGCCCCTGACCTCCGCATTGTTCGAGGTCAACTCTATTTTGTGTCTTTCCCAAGCATCGCTATTAGAATGTCCTCTGATGTCAGTCATTCCCGGCAGAGTAGAATGTAAGTCAGTGGGTTAACTCTTCCGGGCATGTTCCCACTGTGAACGTTGTCTCAGACAGAGGAATGGAAAGGTTTGTCGTCATGAGCAAGCCTCCGCGAGGAGCGTCACGCTGTAGACCAGGAGTTTCTCAGCACCACGCTATCGTTGGCTTAGAATTCAGGGGTGGGCAAACTTTTTGACTCGAGGGCCACAATGGGTTCTTAAACTGGACCGGAGGGCCGGAACAAAAGCATGGATGGAGTGTTTGTGTGAACTACTATAAATTCAAAGTAAAGGAGCGGAGGGGAGAGCAAGAGAACCGGATAGAACCGCCGGGTCCGGCCCACGGGCCGTAGTTTGCCCACGGCTGGCTTAGATTCTAAGCGACCCACAGGTTGAGAACCGCTAGCAGGGTCGCCTAAGACCATCGGAAAACACAGATATTTACATTACGGTTCATAACAGCAGCAAAATGACAGTTATGAAATAGCAACGAAAATAATTTATGGTTGGGGGTCACCACAGCATGAGGAACGGTATTAAAGGGTCGCGGCGTTAGGAAGGTTGAGAACCACTGGCTTAGAAAGAACTTGGAAATCATCCCGTAGCCCGGATCCGATTATTTAGGCTCAACCCTTACTGAGGGCCTGCTTTACGTTCCCTCAGATCTGCATCTCATTTCATTCTCACGAAACCCTGGCAGTTAGGGTGAGTGTCATTATTTCATAGGACAGTAAGCCCCGGAGACATTCACGTATGGACTCAAGGCGATATAGCCGGCATCTGGCAGAGCTGGTGGTTAAAATGAGCTTTTCTTCTGGTCTCCAAAGCAGAGGTGGGTCTGTCAGCTCCATGACGACTTGGGAAGCGTACTGAAAGGAACAGGAGACACGGGTCTTGCCACTGGCGTTCATAATGACGGCTTTCCTGGGCGAAGGGGGAGTAAGCCGTCCCTGCATCATGAGCTTTTGCTGTAGTGATGCCGTAACAAATGCCCCAAAACCCGGTGGACTAAGACAACCTTCAGGAAAATCCGCCAGAAGTTGGCTGAGTCAGGCTGGTCTCCATTGGGCTTGGCTTCAAGCTGTTGGTGTGACTCTCATTTTCCTTAGACGAGTGGGAAGATGGCAGTGGCAGAAACGCACCAGAATAAGGTTAGCCGTAACCGCGAGATGAACCACCTAAGGACATTGCACGTCTCTATGTGCATCACATCTGACAACATTCTGCTGATGAATGCAAACTGCAGGGTCAGCCCCCCCAATTAAGGCAGCTGCTAATGAAGGAACCCCACCCCAAGACCCTCAGCAGTGTCTTCTCAGTCTGGGACTGGGCCCAAGGCCCAGGCTCTCGTGGACTGTGTGAAGTCTGGATTTGAAGGCCAAAGAACTAAAAACAAAATAAAACAAACAAACGAAAGAACCCCAACCAAGCCATCAGCTCCTTTTGTAACAGACAGAGTGGCAGGAGCGGGACAGGACGGCTCTTCTTGGAAAAGAAAAGATAAAGAGGCACGAAGCTGCCACGGATCATGGCACGTCTGACACGCTCCCGGGAAACGCTGTTAGGAAATGTGTCTTGATCTGGCCCCAGTGCTCCCCGTGGGTCTACGTTGTGTCCATCGTTCTCCATCCCTCTTGATCCCACCCTCTGGAAGGTCTTTGCTATCATCCTCTTTGGCCACATTTGATAAAGTCAGTGGAGAATACACTCTTCTCAGCAGCCTTCTCAGAGGCTTGCTGTCTCCAGGAACTTGGGGACCCAGAGGACTCTGTACAGCTTGGAAAAAAAAAAAATCGCAATTGATTTGACATCTGGCAGTGTTTTTGACAATACCGGTCTCTCAAAAGCCGTGTGTGCTTTCTATGTATTTAATTGTAGTCCACTGTGTGTGCTCAAAACACACAATTATTTCCAACACGTTCTTCTCTGTACATAGAGACTTAATTAGGGCTACTTCAGCCTCATCGGACTTCTGTGGGACGATGCCCTAACCTTTCTACCAGGCGTTCTGTTCCGCTGGGTGATACAATAAACACTATATTATTTCTTCTGTTGGCAAGCAAAGGGCGTTACAGTCACTCCTCAGATGTGGTCTTTATATGAAGGGCGTATCTTTCTGTCAGCACATGGACTTGATTGTTTTCAGAGTCTCTGCCATATGGCCACGCATTTGATTTAGTGAGATCCAGTTTTATTTCTAACATAGAGATTTCTGGGCTTTTGATATTCGCTCAAAGTGTTGCTTGCAAAAATAGTTCTTTGCCTAGTGCTTCTATTTCTCATAGCTCATCAAATGCATTTAGTAGCAACAGCTCAAGTTGTCTACAGTTTGCTGTAGGTGCCCTTCCACAAATCCACGCCTTTCTTAGGGACGTCATCCGCCTTCCAGACGACTGGGTCCGTCGTGTGGGACCCCCCGGAGTGCCCAGCAGCTGCGCATGCTTTTTCCGTTCATCGCCCGCCTCGTTGGAATTTCTTGGGCATTGGCTCAGGGGGCACGAAGCATTTTCTTTGCAACAGCTAATTAAAAGGGTGCTGTTACTGAATAAAATATAGATTTATAAACAAAAGCTGTTAGTAGCTTTTATCCATCATCAAGGAATTAACCAACTGGCAACAAGTGGGACAGCTCAATTTCTGTAGATCTCGGAGGCCTACATAGCTTAATGGGGGAGGCATGTTAAGAGGGATGGAATGACGTCCATTATGGATTAGGTTAATACATTTCAGACCCATCCCTTGGCTTAATTTAACAAATTCCAAATCTTACTGTTTGGCAGGAAATGGTCGCATGGACGTCACTCCAGCCCTGCTGACTAAGCTGGCAGAGAGGGCCACCTCCCTCTGAGAACTCTTCATCTTGATGCTGCTGTGTGCCCAGGCTCCACCCAGCCTCTCCGAGCTCCTCCCCACCGCCTTCTACCCAGAGCCAGGAGGGCGAGCATCCCTCATGCTTCCCAGGCAGAGCCACCTGAAACGGAGCAGGTTAGTCCGCTGTTGGGGAACCGGAGGAGAGGGGGGGCGGCAGGGGGAGGGGGCGGAGGGGTGCCCTGCCATGTTTATGGTCACTGAGTTCTAGAACGTGTCCATGTGTCTATGTCATTAGATCACCGATACTCTTTTGAGGTAGGAATGGGAAAATGAGAAGTTGGGTGGAAAATGATGTAAACCACTACTTTACTTTTTATCATCGGCCCTCTACTATGAGCCGGGGTCTTGGCACGCATTTCCCTATTTATTTCTCAAAATAACTGCAGGGTTGACCTCGCTCCTCCTAACGAGCTGGTGAGGGAAGGATTGTCTGCACTTTAGAAGTGGCCATGGGCATGCCCGGTGGGGGCAGGACCCCACTAAGTCCCATCAACTCCTTCCTGCAGATCCATGCCTTGCGCGGCCCTCGCTGCCTCTGCGGGGGTTGGGGGGGTAGGGGCAGAGGTGAGGAGGGGAGGGAATTGGGCTTTACTCACAATGCTCGGAGCAATCAATTCCCCTTCAGTCTCCACCCCGAAGGTGTCATCTCCACCTCGCAGGGATCCTCGTGGTTGAGGCATTTCCATGCCGTTGGTCATCGAGAAGGGTCCTCCCAGCGTCCCTCCTCCCCTCGGGGGTCAGGGAATCCCACCAGTTTCCTCTAAGTCCCATGTGTCACACACGGAGATAGTGTCAGGTGGCACCTTCCCCGTCCTGGAAGCCGTGGGCCACAGGACACTGGCCGGTGTGGGCAGCCCTGACCACAGTATAGAGAAGGCCAGTGAGGCTGTGTCAGCTCCTCCTTCCTTCACCGGCTAACTGCCACGCGTCCCAAATGGAAACCAGCCCCACACGCCATGATACTTTGAATTTAATTTTAAAAAATCAATTTGCCATGAATATTATAAAAGTAAATATGTTACTCACAATTCGGGCGTTCTTGAATATTTTCAGCTGAAAATTCTCACGAAAAATGATTTTAAAGTTGGTCAGGGCTGCCACTTAGGGAAAACATTTTTTATAGACACGCGTGGCATGCGGGGGCGTGCGGGGAAGGCCCACCGCTGGCATCTACAGGCACTTGTGCATACATCACTCAGGGCTGAGGCTAACAGGCTACGCACCAGCCCCCACCAAATCCAAAGCCACCACCACGAGCGTGTGCTGCTTGCTCACGTCTCTGAGGCGTTGGCGGTGGCTGTGGTAGAGGCAGGGGGTCCAGGCGTGCTTGCTACTCAGCTGAGCTGGGTTCGCTCTGAGCCCAGGCCCTGCTGTGACTCAAGGGCTTGAGTGGGAACTGGCCTCAGCTAAGGTCCACCTGCTCCAGGTGTGCTCAGGGTTCTGGGACTGACCGTGGGGCGGTTCTGCTCATGGAAACAGACTCGGTACAAGCGGAGCGACAGGAGGGAGGTGATGTCATTAAGTCAGAACAGACACACCGTTACCTCCTCCCATCAGTCACCAGACAACCCATCCCTGACCCTTGAGCACATTACACTTCTGTTGGTGATGAGGAGGGGCTGGGGTTCACCAGGGAGGGTGGGAATGGCCTATGGAATAGTTTACGGGCCACCAGTGCCCCCACTTCCCTACTTCCCTGAGCCACCAGCGCCCCCATTTCCCTGTGAGCCACCAGCGCCCCAACTTCCCTATGAGCCACCAGCACCCCCACTTCCCTGTGAGTCACCAGCACCCCCACTTCCCTGTGAGCCACCAGCGCCCCCACTTCCCTGTGAGCAGCACTGGCAGAGGCAGAGATGAGCCCGGCGCAGTGCTGTGAACACCGGCCTGGTGATGTCAGCATGCATGACTTCAGTGCGTGCAGGGAGCGCCACGGTCAGCCACGTGGGTCACGTGGAGAGGGGATCCCGCTGGTCACCTTGGGGTGACCTTGGGGTGTAACATGACACATGAGTGAGGGTGAGCATCTGCGTGGTCTCAGAAGCATGGGCCCCGGATGGGACTGCAGTGCAGCTCAGAACTCCAGGCCTTTGTCAGAGGAGCTCGCCTGAGCCGGCCATCTGACCACGGCCACCAAAGCCATCCTGGATGACAGCCTCACAGGCATTTCCAAGAGCCGACTCACCTCAGAGGAGCCACCCCTCCCTCCTACCCACAGGCAGTACCATCTGTCCCCCTATTTCAGCGTGTACAGGATGGCAGCTGTGTCCAGACACCAAGTGAGGACTCAGAAGTGGGAAGATGTGAGATTCCTAGGTCACGCCCAGGGGAGAGAGCACCTAGTTGGTGAAGTAAGCATGTAAAGAACAACAATAATTTTGAAAAGAGCTAAATTAGGGAGACCAAGCCATCTTGAAGGGGAAAGTGGATGTTATCAGAAGCCTGAAAATCTACAACTGCGGCACCCACCGAACAGCTGCAAACCCCAGAGCACTCACTGGTCCCCAATTGGTGCAAACACGCAGATTCAGAGGAGCTTTACACTCTACCACAGAAAGGTCAGATTTCACCTGGGATAAGGAGAGAGAGAACTACATAACCAGACACCCAGAGAAGAGAGACCATGGGGAGACAAAGAAACAGCCCACACATGAAAGAAAAGCAGGCATCACCAGAAAAGGAAGTGACAAAATGGAGAAAAGCAACCTGTCAGAGAAATAACTCAGAGCAGTGGTCATAAGGTGGCTGAAAAAGAATGGAAGACAAATTCAACAATATGTGTAAGAACCAAGAGGAAATGAAGAAGAACCAAGAAGAAATGAAAAATGACATCACTGCTGTAAAGAACTCAACAGAAAGCATCAACAGTAGACTAGAAGAAGCAGAGGACTGCATCAGTGAGCTAGAAGACAAGGTAGAAAAAAATACCCAAGTAGAGCAGCTTCTAGAAAAAAACTTAAAAAACAGGAGGAGAGCCTAAGGGAACTTTGGGAAAACATGAAACGAAACAACATCTGCATAATCGGGGTTCCAGAAGGAGAGGAAACTGAGCAAGGAATAGAAAACCTGTTTGAAGAAATAATGACAGAAAACTTCCCTTGATGTAGGGAAGAAAAAACCCATACATCCAAGAAGCTCACAGAGTCCCAAGCAAAATGAACCCCAAAAGACCGATGCCAAGGCACATTATAATTAAACTGGCAAACACCAACGACAAAGTAAGAATCTTAAAAGCGGCCAGAGAGAGAGACAGAAAGTTACCTACAAAGGAAACCCCATCAGACTAGCGACTGATTTCTCAACAGAAACTCGTCAGGCCAGAAGGGAATGGAATGAAATACACAAAGTCATGCAAAGGAAGGGGCTGAATCTAAGAATACTGTACCCAGCAAGGCTATCAATCAAAATTGAAGGTGAAATCAGGAGCTTCACAGACAAAAAAGGACTAAGGGAATTTATTACCACCAAAGCAGCAATGCAAGAAATGCTAAAGGGTCTGCTGTAAAAAAAAAGAAATAGGAAGCGAAGAAGGAACACAGGGGTAAAGAATAAAAATGGTGACAAATAAGCACCTATCAATAATAACTTTAAATGTAAATGGATTAAATGCCCCAATCAAAAGACATAGGGTAATGGATTGGATAAGAAAACACGACCCATATATCTGCTATCTACAAGAAACTCACCTCAGAAAAAAAGATGCACACAGACTGAGGGTGGAGGCATGGAAAAAGTTTTTTTCTGGCGAATGGAAATGAAAAAAAAGCTGGGGTAGCAATACTTATATCTGACAAATTAGATCTCAAAGTGAAGGACATAACAAGAGATAAGGAAGGCCACTTCATAATACTAAAGGGAGCAATCCAACAAGAAGAAATAACTCTGGTAAACATATACACACCCAATACAGCAGCACCCAAATACATAAAAAAACTCGTGGACGATATCAAGGGAGAGATTGACAGCAATACAATCATAGTAGGAGACTTTAATACTCCACTATCACCATTGGACAAATCCTCTAAACAAAAATCAGCAAAGAAACATCAATCCTAAATGACTCACTAGACCAGATGGAATTAATTGACATCTTCAGAACATTTCACCCCAAAACCACAGAATATACATTATTCTCAAGTGCACATGGGTCATTTTCAAAGATAGACCATATGTTGGGTCATAGGCAAAGTCTCTTCAAATTCAAGAAGATAGAAATCATATCAAGCATATTCTCAGATCACAATGGCATAAAACTGGAAATCAACTACAATAAAAACAATCCAAAAAAATCAAACACATGGAGACTAAACAGCATGCTATTAAACAATGACTGGGTTACAAGAGAGATCAAAGAAGAAATAAAAAACATCATGGCAACAAACGACAATGAAAACACAACAATCCAAAATCTATGGGACACAGCGAAAGCAGTCTTTAGAGGGAAGTTCATAGCTCTATAACCCTATTGCAAAAAACAAGAAACAATGGTAATAAATTACCTAACCCTACAACTCAGAGTTAGAAAGAGAGCAACAAGAAAAGCCCAGTGTAAGCAGAAGGAAGGAAATAATAAAGATCAGAGTGGAGATAAATGACATTGAGACCAAAAAAACAATACAAAAGATCAACAAAACCAAGAGCTGGTTCTTTGAAAGGATAAACAAGATTGATGAACCTCTAGCCAGGCTCACCAAGAAGCAGAGAGAGAGGAACCAAATAAACAAAATCAGAAATGAAAGAGGAGAAATAGCAACAGACCCCACCGAAATACAAGGGATTGTTAAAAAATAGTATGAACAACTGTATTCCAACAAATTATACAACCTGGAGGAAATGGACATATTCCTAGAAAGATACAACCTTCCAAAACTCAATCAGGAAGAATCTAAACATCTCAATAGGCCAATAACTATGGAAGAAATTGAAGCAGTCATCAAAAAGCTTCCAGCAAACCAAAGCCCAGGGCCAGACGGCTTCACAGGGGAGTTTTACCAAACATTCAAGGAAGAACTTAAACCTATCCTCCTCAGACTATTCCAAAAAATTCAAGAGGAGGGAACACTTCCAAACTCATTCTATGAAGCCAGCATCACCCTAATACCAAAACCAGATAAAGACAACACAATGAAAGAGAATTACAGGCCAATATCCCTCATGAACATAGATGCCAAAATCCTCAACAAAATTCTAGCAAATCAGATCCAGCAGTATATCAGAAAGATCATACACCATAACCAAGTAGGATTTATCCCAGGAATGCAAGGATGGTACAATATCCGCAAATCAATAAACGTGATACATCACATAAACAAATTGAGAGATAAAAATCACATAGTCATATCAATTGATGTAGAAAAAGCATTTGACAAAATCCAACACCCTTTCTTGATAAAAACTCTCAACAAGGTGGTAATAGAATGAGCATACCTCAACATAATAAAAGCCATATATGACAAACCCACAGCCAATATCATACTCAATGGGCAAAAACTAAAACCATTTCCCCTAAGAACAGGAACAAGACAGGGATGCCCACTCTCACCACTCCTGTTCAACATAGTACTGAAAGTATATTAGCCATTGCAATTAGACAAGAAGAAGAAATAAAAGACATCCAAATTGGAAAAGAAGAAGTAAAACTGTCTTTATTTGCAGATGACATGATATTGTACATAAAAAACCCGAAAGACTCCATCAAAAAACTATCAGATTTAATAAATGAATTTGGCAATGTAGCAGGATACAAAATTAATGCCAAGAAATCTATGGCATTTCTATACACCAATAGTGAACTTACAGAAAGAGAGACTAAAAAAGCAATCCCATTTACCATTGCACCAAAAAAATTAAGATACATAGGAATAAACTTAACTAAGGAGGTAAAAGATCTATACGCGGAAAACTACAGGACACTGAAAAAAGAGATAGAGGAAGACATAAACAGATGGAAGAACATACCATGTTCATGATTGGTAGAATCAACATCATTAAAATGTCCATACTACCCAAAGCAATCTATAGATTCAATGCACTCCCCATTAAAATATCAATGGCATATTTCACAGACCTAGAAAGAACTCTCCAAATATTCATCTGGAATAAAAAAAAAAAGCCCCCAAATAGCCACAGCAATCCTGAGAAAGAAGAACAAAGTAGGTGGGATCTCAACACCAGATTTCAAGCTGTATTACAAGGCCACTGTTCTCAAAACAGCCTGGTACTGGCACAAGAACAGACATATAGGTCAATGGAATAGAATAGAGAACCCAGAAATTAACCCAAATCACTATGCTCAATTAATATTTGACAAAGGAGGCATGAACATACAATGGAGTCAAGACAGTCTCTTCAATAAATGGTATTGGGAAAATTGGACAGATACATGCAAAAAAAATGAAACTAGACCATCAACTTACACCATACACAAAAATAAACTCAAAATAGATCAAGGACTTAAACATATGATGGGAAACCATAAAAATACTAGAGGAATCCACAGGCAGAGAAATCTCAGACATATGCTGAAGCAATTTCTTCACTGATACTGCTCCTAGGGCAATGGAAACTAAAGAGAAAATAAACAAATGGGACTAAATCAAAATAAAAAGCTTTTGCACAGCAAAAGAAACCATCAACAAAACAACAAGAAAGCTCACTGTATGGGAGAGCATATTTGCAAATGTTATCACTAATAAAGGTTTAATCTCCAACATCTACAGGGAACTTATACAACTTAATAAAAGGAAAATAAATGATCCAATAAAAAAAAAAATGGGCAACGGACCTAAATAGAATCTTTTCAAAAGAAGACAGAGGAAGGCCAAGAGACATATGAAAACATGCTCAAAGTCACTAACTATCCAAGAGATGCAAATCAAAATGACAATGCGGTACCATCTCACACCTGTCAGAATGGCTGTCATCAACAAATCAACAAACGACAAGTGCTGGCGAGGATGCGGAGAAAAAGGAACCCTCGTGCACTGCTGGTGGGAATGCAGACTGGTGCAGCCACTGTGGAAGACAGTATGGAGTTTCCTCAAAAAAACTGAAAATGGAACTGCCATTTGACCCAGTAATCCCACTCCTAGGAATATATCCCAAGAAACTAGAAACATCAATCAGAAAGGATATATGCACCCCTATGTTCATAGCAGCACAATTCACCATAGCTAAGATTTGGAAACAGCCTAGGTGCCCGTCAGGAGATGAGTGGATTAGAAAACTGTGGTACATCTACACAATGGAATACTACGCTGCTATAAAAAAGAAGGAATTCTTACCATTTGCAGCAGCATGGATGGACCTGGAGAGCATTATGCTAAGTGAAATAAGCCAGGAATGAAAGAAAAATACCACATGATCTCACTCATTTATGGAAAATAAAGTGCATTATAACCTGATGAACAAAAAGATAGATGCAGAGGCAGTAAAGTACCGAACAGACTGTCAAATTACAGCAGGAAGGCTGGGGAGGGTTGGGGAGAGAGGAAAGAGATCAACCAAAGGACTTGTATGCATGCCTATAAGCACACCAATGGACACAAGACATGGGGGGGTGGGATGAGGGCATGCGACAGGGGTTAGGGGAGGCTGGGGGAAGGTCAATGGGGGGAAAAAAGGAGATATATGTACTACTATCTGTAATACTTTAAACAATAAAAAATATTAAATAAAAAAAAAGAACAATGATTTTGTGAAGAGCTAATGACGCCTGCTCACTGAGCAGGTGCTGGCCACTGTTTTGTGTTTCTTCCCACGTATGCTGATGCTGACAGCCATGCGGTAGGTGCTCCCCTCCCTTAGTGATTGTCATGTGTTTAAATCAGAGGAGAAACTGAAGCAAGAGAGGCAGAAAGTCACTCGCCCCAGGTCACCTGGCCATTAGTTGTCAGGACTTGTTTGAGCCCAGAGTCTGTGTGCTGTCTGCTCACTCGCGAGGCGGAACTTCCATCAAAATGTGATGAGTGCTATAAGAGCCACACGAACCACACCTCTGGGAGCCGGGAGAGCCGGACCCGCACCTCTGGGAGCCGGGAGAGCCGGACCCGCGCCTCTGGGAGCCGGGAGAGCCGGACCTGTGCCTCTGGGAGCCGGGAGAGCCGGACCCGCGCCTCTGGGAGCCGGGAGAGCCGGACCCGTGCCTCTGGGAGCTGGGAGAGACAAACCCGCACCTCTGGGAGCTGGGAGAGCCGGACCCGCGCCTCTGGGAGCTGGGAGAGCCGGACCCGCGCCTCTGGGAGCTGGGAGAGCCGGACCCGCGCCTCTGGGAGCCGGGAGAGCCGGACCCGCGCCTCTGGGAGCCGGGAGAGCCGGACCCGCGCCTCTGGGAGCTGGGAGAGCCGGACCCGTGCCTCTGGGAGCCGGGAGAGCCGGACCTGCACCTCTGGGAGCCGGGAGAGCCGGACCTGTGCCTCTGGGAGCTGGGAGAGCCGGACCCGTGCCTCTGGGAGCCGGGAGAGCCGGACCTGCACCTCTGGGAGCCGGGAGAGCCGGACCTGTGCCTCTGGGAGCCGGGAGAGCCGGACCCGCGCCTCTGGGAGCTGGGAGAGCCGGACCCGTGCCTCTGGGAGCCGGGAGAGCCGGACCTGCACCTCTGGGAGCCGGGAGAGCCGGACCTGCACCTCTGGGAGCCTGGAGAGCTGGACCCGTGTTCCTGGGAGCCAGGAGAGACAAACCCGCACCCCTGGGAGCCGGGAGAGCCGGGCCCATGCCTCTGGGAGCCGGGAGAGCCCGGACCCGTGCCTCTGCGAGCCGGGAGAGCGCTCGCACTGGCTGTGGGCGGCGTTCACAGGAAAGCAGCCCGTGGACAGGATATGCCCGTGAAGATAAGCGAGAAGACGGCATTTCCAGCGGAGAGAACAGCCTGGAACAGCCTGGAAGCAGGAGAGGGGCTCAGAGTTCAGCGTGGCAGGAGCTGGGGGTCACAGAGCCACTTTCACTGGCAAAACGTGCCGGTCTGAGATGCACCTCCTGGCACACAGCCCTTCACTAGAAGGAAGGCTCCGATGCTGGAGAGAAAGGAAATTAAACAAAGAGGTAATATTTGAGCAGACTGTCCAGTCATCTATAATAATAAAAGCGTAATATGCTAATTAGACCGGACATCCTTCCAGACAACCTTCCAGGCGAAGCCAGGGCTGCGAGGGAAGCCCGGGTCCCGGGTGCCTGCCGGTGGCCGGAGGGAGGCCTGGGTCCTGGTGCAGGAGTGAGGCCCGGGTCCCGGGTGCCAGAGGGAAGCTGGTGCCGGCAGCCAGGGGAAGAAAGGCCACCTCTTGCACGAATGTTGTACATCGGGCCTCTAGCAAATGAATAATTGAATGAATGTGGGAAATCTGTGGAGACACGTCTGAATCCAGCCTGTCTTGTTATGACCAGATGGGTCCTTGCCAACCATTTAGGTCCAACGCAAATTTATCTGCTTTGGTCTGAGCAAAACAGAATAAACAAAATAACCAAACCCATTAGAAGGCACTGTCGAGAACTGGCCAGTAAAGAACATTGCTGAGTTGACTGAAAAGTAAAAAAAAAAAAAAATCATCCAAAATTAGTGTCTGCTTAGATAGGGCCTGGCTAGATAACTGAGCTTATGTTGAGGTGACTGCATTCCTTCGCTTATTCATTCATTTAGCAAATATAAGAAAATCTGTTGATCACGTGCCCTGACGCAGGCTGCATTCCGGCCCCGGCACACGGCAGTCAGTACAGGCTGAGCCTGGCCCTTGCGGATCTCACATCAATGGAGGGGCCGGAGCTGAATAAGAAGGAGTTAGGTCGGACACCGCTGGTGAATGCACTGATCCCGTGGGCGGGCTCGTGGAGCTATTGAGTGAGAGAAGACTTTTGTGAGAGCACCGAGATCACGTCCACGTCCACAGAGACCATGTCCACGTCCACAGAGACCATGTCCACGTCCACAGAGACCCTTGTCCATGGCCACAGAGACCATGTCCACTTCCACAGAGACCCCTGTCCATGGCCACAGAGACCATGTCCACGTCCACAGAGACCATGTCCACGCCCACAGAGATCATGTCCATGCCCACAGAAACCATGTCCACTTCCACAGAGACCCTTGTCCATGGCCACAGAGACCATGTCCACGTCTACAGAGACCATGTCCATGCCCACAGAAACCATGTCCATGTCCACAGAGACCATGTCCACGCCCACAGAGACCATGTCCACAGAGACCATGTCCATAGCCACAGAAACCATCTCCACATCCACAGAGCCACATCCACGGCCACAGAGACCATGTCCACATCCACAGAGATGATGTCCATGCGCTGGACGGCTGGGACACAGCACAGACGTGGGCAGGCAGGACCCGCATCTGCATGTCTCCCTGCAAAGGCGGCGTCGGGAGCAGCGCCTGGACATGCGGCCACGCGGGCTTGGGGAGGAGCAGGGCAGACAGCAGGTGGTGGGAAGAGCCCGGAGTCAGTGCCCACTCGGCCCCGGCCGGCAGGGAGGCGGCCACGTGCTGCTGTCCATGGAGGAGGGGTGTTTCTTATCTGAGGGAGCCGTCCTCCCGGCCTCACAGCTTGGCAGGTCTGCTCGTTCCCTGAGAGCCCCCCTTCATGGGGACGCCCCTCCCCGCTGCCTGGCGCTGTGCTCCCGGACAAGGCGTGTGACAGTGGGTGGCTGCCTGCTCCCTCCCGCGGCTGGGGTGACTGGGCATGGCCCAGGGTGACCCGCGTGGCCGGCGGCAGGTGATCGTGTGGGAGAGACCACCTGACAGTCCGCTGCTGGTGCTGCCCCGGAGGCGACCTGCAGAGGCAGCTGCTGGGAAGGCCACGCTGAGGTGGGACAGCTTTGCAGCGATGGTGGTTGGAGCGAGAAAGGACTGAGCTACCCCCTCAAGCATCTGCTAGCTGCCCTGACAGAGGCTGACTCACCTGAGCCAGCAGCCCTGGGCCACGGGGAGCGGCGAGGCCTGGGGAGCGGCGAGACCTGGGTGGATGCGAGGCCTGGGGAGTGGCGAGGCCTGGGGAGCGGCGAGGCCTGGGGAGCGGCGAGGCCTGGGGAGATGTGAGGCCTGGGGAGCGGCGAGGCCTGGGGAGCGGCGAGGCCTGGGGAGCGGCGAGGCCTGGGGAGATGTGAGGCCTGGGGAGATGTGAGGCCTGGGGAGATGTGAGGCCTGGGGAGCAGTGAGGCCTGGGGAGATGTGAGGCCTGGGGAGCAGTGAGGCCTGGGGAGCGGCGAGGCCTGGGGAGATGTGAGGCCTGGGGAGATGTGAGGCCTGGGGAGATGTGAGGCTTGGGGAGCGGCGAGGCCTGGGGAGCAGTGAGGCCTGGGGAGCGGCGAGGCCTGGGTGGATGCGAGGCCTGGGTGGATGCGAGGCCTGGGGAGCGGCGAGGCCTGGGTGGATGCGAGGCCGGCCTTCCCGGAGATCAAAGGGGCTGATGCCTCTGCACCAGGTGGGAGCAGGGGCTGAGTTCCCGGGGGAAGGTGAACCTGTGCCCCATTGCACACCTTCCTGAAAACAGGCTGTTGGATCCCCAGCTCCCCAAAGGCCTCTGAAAGCCCCGGCTGACCGAGTCCACACCCCCAGCCTCGTTCCTCCACAGTCTCAGCTCAGGCCGTTCATCAGGTTCCCACCCGTGAAGAGGCATCGTCCTGCTCGCTGTGGACGGAGAGCACGGGAGGCTGGGGAATGCCGACGCTCACTGACACTGCCATGAACAGCACCTGTCAGCACCCCCCCCACCACCACCGTGCCGGCCGTGGGGGAACGACCTCCTGCATATTTTCACCTCACCCTCACAGCCAGGGGAGCGAGACCGCTCCAGGCCCCGGGAACTGCAGGAGGGAGGGACGGGGCCTCCACCCCCACTGAGTACCCGCCCCCGGTGCCCCCCCCTCCCGCTGCGGGTTGGCCAGTTGAGAGGCGGGGCAGAATGGGTGCTTGCCCCAAACTCTCCGTGTTTCTCATCCCGGGTGGGACTAGGGGCCACAAACACCCTCAGATTGTAGTCACAACCTTCAAGGGGCTTGTTTTGGGGTTGCAGATGGGAGGACAGGTGGGATTCCGATCCCCCACTTCTGGGTGGGCCGTAATAGATCCTCTCCGCCCTGAGATCGCCCTTTTTTGTCCAGGGTCCCTCTGGGGCTGCGGGAACATTCCCGTTCCCAAGAACCGCCCTGAAAACAGATCTCCTACGGACGCAGTGCGGTGCCGTGGCTAAAAGCACAGTCTTTGGGGGAGACCTAACGGGAGCCCCGCCGTGCCCAGGAGCTGTGTGCCCTGAGGGAGGCCCCTCCCCTTGGAGCCTCAGTTCCCTGTACGGAGGGGAGGGCCAGCTGGGACGAACACGAGTGAAAGTGGGCGGGTTTTAAGTGCCCGTGAATGTCAGCTGTTATTTATATGCTTGTTAGGTAAAGCACTTGACCCAACGGCAGAGAACACGTGCTCAAAAGTAATAACCGTTTAAGTTATGATTATTAGATCAAGTTCTTAGCAAGTACTGACTCCTTTCCTACTGTACAAAGTAGCGGGGTATTATTATTGCTGTTGTTTTCAGGAGCTCAGAGAATCCAGATGACAATGGCTTGTGGCTGTGCCACACCTGGCCGACAGCCTGGGGCCCCCAAAACTCTTCGTTCCAGGAAGTGACCGGGGGCGAGTCTCACGTGACCTGGTCAGCACGCCTCCGGGACCAACCTCCGGGGAGAAATGGGGGGGGGAGGAGGCAGGTCTGCGTGGGGAACTCTTCTTCGGAACGAGGACGGAAAGGAGAGGTATGTTGACTCAGTGTTCGCCGTGAGCCTCGGTCACAGGACAGAAAGCGTCCGCCCGCCGCCTGCAGAGCCAAACACTGCACCCCGAGAGGCGCAGCAGCGGGGGGCGCTGTTTTGTGATGCGTGGCGCCGGCCCGGAGAACCGGGCGCTGCGGCTCCGAGGGCTGAGCTCCCGCAGGCGTGTAGGTTACAGACGACATAGGACGACATCACCAGACACCGTGGGCTAGGGGCTCGAGGTCACGGAGGGGACTGATGGGTCGGGGCTGAGGAATCATTTCTTCAGGCCTCGAGGACAGCGCTGAGGTCTGGTCCCGGGTCCCTCTGTCGGGTCTCCTGGATTCGATCCCAGGACCTTCAGGCTCAGAAACGAAAATGTAATTTAGGTCAAGATGTTATCTCTGTCTCTGGGTCTACCTTTGATCACCAGTTTATCTGGCTCATTAGATCCCACCTGTGAGTGAGATCAGGGGACACTTGGCTTTCTCTGCCTGGCTTATTTCGCTCGGCATAAGGCTCCCCAGGACCATCCATGCGGTTGCAAATGGTAAGAGTTCTTTCTTTTTTATCGCCACATACTATTCCATTGTGTAAGCATGGACAGACTGTGGAACCTCAGAGGGAAGGCAGGGGAGGGTGGGGGTGGGGAAGAGATCCACCAGTGAACTTGTCTGCATCACCCACGGACACGGACAATGGGGTGGTGAGGGCCTGGGGTGGGGAGAGGATGGGAGCAGCTGGAAGAGGTTAATGGGGGAAAGGAGGACCTGTGTAATACTTTCAACGATAAAGATTAAAAAAAAAAGATGTTGTCTCTAGCCTGACAGAGGTCCGGACGGTGTAACCATTTGTCAGATCCCCGCTGCTGTCTTTGCTGCCTCGGGGTTGCTGGTTGTGGGAGAGGCTAGGTCTCTGAGGGTGATGGAGAAAGAGCTGTGATGTCTAGAGCGAGCATTTAAAACGAAAGCCAATTGCAGTCACAAAGAGCCTGCGTTTCGCTTCCACCGGGTGCATTCGAGTAGGCTCACTCGCTCAGCCTGCCAGTGACCCTGGAGAAGTACCTCAACCTCCATTCTGTTTTGTTTTTTTTTAAATATATTTTATTGATTTTTTACAGAGTGGAGGGGAGAGGGATAGAGAGTCAGAAACATCGATGAGAGAGAAACATCGATCAGCTGCCTCCTGCACACCTCCCACTGGGGATGTGCCCACAACCAAGGTACATGCCCTTGACTGGAATCGAACCTGGGACCCTTCAGTCCGCAGGCCGACGCTCTATCCACTGAGCCACACCGGTTAGGGCTCAACCTCCATTCTTAAGAAATCTGGACAGGGCCTTGAGAAGGCAGCTACCTTGTCCCGTGAGGCAGGTAGTGGACTGCCAAGCCAGGACTCGATCCCGGGACTGTGTGACTCCTTCCCATGACCCAGCCATGAGGGTGGCATGGTCATCAGGCAATATGGAGTTCATGGAAAAAGAACTCATTCTCAAGTGAAGAACTGGCCCGGAAGTTCTGGGAAGATGGTTTCAAGGTGTGTGTTGTGTGCGGCGGCTTTAGGTTGTCGCTTTCGGCACCTTCTCCAGTCGCTGTGCTCATGAGATGCCTTAGAAAAGCTCCACCTCTTCTTTCCCGTGACAGCTCTGCCCACCCTGGGAGGAAGGACAGCATCTGGCCACCAGGAGGGGTGGGGCCTGGCTGTGACCCTTGGCCGTTAAAGGCCAAGACGTGAGATGGACGAGGTTTCCATTGTCTCTCTGGATTTTCCTTCTTATGGAAAAGGCACCCGCACACCTGGCTCCTTTGAACTGAAGACGAGTGGCAGGCAGGGAGGAAGGCAGCCACGGAAAGCTCTGTAGCCGATGATGCAGACCCTGTATTATCTGCGCACTCCTCCATTAAAAAAATAAATATCAAAAGAGAATGAGAACAAAGGAAGGCATTGTTAGGCAGGTGTTGAAGAATAAGGATTCTGGGCTTCCTTCTCCTCTTTCTCGTCTTCACAACTATATTTGACACCTTCGCAAAGCCAGCCAAGAATCAGCTGCTTCCTCTCTTTCCTGTGCTGCTTATTCCTGATTGTGGGTTTGTTTTCTCTCTCTCACCCTTTTTGAGAATATTTTCTTTGTAAGGGCCCTGCTCTCTGGCACAGACTCAGCTTCTCAAGGCCTGAAAGATTTTGAGATTCCTCTGACTTGAGAGAGAGAGAGAGGGAGAGAGAGAGAGAGAGAGAGAGAGAGAGAGAGAGAGAGAGAGAGAGGAGAAAGAAGAGAGAGAGGAGAGAGAGAAGAAAGAAGAGAGAGAGGAGAGAGAAGAAAGAAGAGAGAGAGGAGAGAGAAAAAAGAGAGAGGAGAGAGAGAGAGAGAGAGAGAGAGAGAGAGAGAGAAGAAAGAGAGGAGAGAGAAGAAAGAAGAGAGAGAGGGGAGAGAGAGAGAGAGAGGAGAGAGAGAAGAAAGAAGAGAGAAGAGAGAAGAAAGAAGAGAGAGGAGAGAGAGAGAGAAGGAAGAAGAGAGAGAGGAGAGAGAGAGGGGGGAGAGAGCGCACTGTCCCCCACATCTGCATGGAGCTGGGCTGCCCGTGAACGTGGGAGGGGACTTCTGCTGTCACCGGAGTCATCAGTGCTGGAGCGTCAGCGTCTGCTTTCCTCACTGCAGCGTTCGCTCCTCAGTTCCCAGAGGGAAGCCGGTGCTTACAGTGACCTTCCGCTGTCCGGGGGCCACGAGCCCGGCGAAGCAGTTGCCTGGCGTTGGGGGGCGGCGCCTGGACCAGCTGAATCCGAGGTGCGAGGCAAGTCTGATGTCCGTAGCCATCGCTGCTCCCAAAGGCACGGCCTTTAGCGAACGGAGGCACCTTCTTTCCTTCACTCACTGAGGAAGTGTATGTTGACGGGCCACGTGTCGGTCTCGCGATAAGAGAGGATGATCTACCAGGTGTACCGGTTAATAATGGGGATTTTGTCATCAAAGAAAACACGATCATTTCAAGAGAAACATCAAAAGTGTTTATTCAAAGCAATGTCTATCGCTAGCTACACATTTCCCCCATCTTTCAGGTCATTTGTGGGTACCGTCCCAATAGAACTTTTCTTGTTTTGAGGCAGACCATTCAGAGACCCAATTGTCCACTTCTTCGTACGTGTTGAAGGGCTGCTCAGAAAGTGCGAGTGCCATCGATCGGAACAAGTGGTCATCTGAAGGAGCAAGGGCTGGTGAATACAGCGGGTGGGTTCATACTTCCCAGGCAAGATCTTTTAACGTGTCTGTAACTGCTTTTGAAGTGTGTGATGGTGCATCATCATGAAGCAAAATTACTTTGCCGTGTCTTCTGGAACGTTCTGGTCGTTTCATGATCAAAGCGTGGTTCAAATTGATTGTTGTCGGTAGCAATCAGTGTTAACGGTTTCACCTGGTTTTAGAAGCTCAGAATACACCACACCTTCCTGATTCCACCAAACACAGAGCATTGTCTTCTTTCCGAAGCGATTTGGCCTTGCAGTCCATGTTAATGGTTGACCTGGATCAACCCGTGATTTTGTGCATTTGGGATTCTCAAAATAAATCCACTTTTCATCACCAGTCACAATTCTATGCAAAAAAGACTTTCATGCCATTGAAGCAACATTTTATTGATGCCTTTTCGGTTTTCCATTTGTCTTTCGTTCAGTTGATGTGGCACCCATTTTCCTTCCTTTAAAATCTTTCCCATGGCTTGTAAATGATCGGAAATTGTTTGCTGAGCAACGTTTAATCTTTCTGCAAGTTGTTTTTGAGTTTGACACACATCTTCATCCAATAATGCTTGTCATTGTTGATCTTCAAACTTTTTAGGTTGACCTGGACGTCTTTGTCTTTCACATCGAAATCATCACTTTTAAAGCATTTAAACCAGCGTTCACACGTATCTTGAGATGGAGCATGTTCACCATAAGCTCCCCAAAGTATACAATAACTTTCAGCAGCACTTTCCTTCAAAATAAAGTAATGAATTATAACTTCCTGCAAGTGCTCTTTTTTTGGCACGACATTCGACATTTTTAAGCATAAAAATATCTGTGATGTTAACACCTTCAGCAAATTTGACACGTGAAGTTTTGAAGCTTGCTGTCAATACAACATAATAGCATACATATCACATTGCATATATATCAACATATGCGTAACTCCACCTCGTGAAAAACATCCGCATTTAACTGGTCCACCTGGTAAAGAGGGGTACGAGACTACCTCCATTCTCAAGACACCCCACGACCAGCAGAAGAGGAAGACCCACACAGAGGCTAGTTGTAACTGCTGTCATAAAGTGTTACGAAGGCTCCACGGGGTCGGCCTTTTGGAGGGCTTAACAGGCGTCCTCAAACTACGGCCCGCGGGCCACATGCGGCCCGCCGAGGACATTTATCCAGCCTGCCGGGTGCCGCTGCCTGTCCTGCTTAGCAGCCAACTCGTCCCGGGCCCGCAGTGCACATAGGAATTTGTTCATAGTTTTTTGTTTTTTTTTTAAACTATAGTCCGGCCCTCCAACAGTCTGAACTGGCCCCCTGTTTAAAAAGTTTGAGGACCCCTGGCTTAATAAATAAGAAAGGCCCAAAGAACAGATTCCCTTGAAGCTATTATTGATGGTCACTTAGCAATGCTCCTTTCAAGAGGGAGGGCATAATCCATGTTCTCTCTCTTGAAGTCACCAAGGTGTTTGATTGCACAGTTACTCAGCATTTCTGGGAATAATCACAATATAGAAATGTTCTTGTTATAAATTTGCTATCAACAATATTAATTAACAACATACTCAGGTATTGCAATGACAAGAAACCAGTGAGTGGACTGTATGTCTCTTGAGAATTTCCATGCACCTTTCGCTGACAAAACCCCGTCACCTGGCGGACACTGACCGCGGGCTCCTTTCCCGAGTGGAGGTTCCTGCCTTGGTGTCCCGTGGCTTCTGTGCCCAGTCCGTGAGCCTGTACCGAGCCCTCGACAAAAACCGTTTCTCTCTTCCATGGCCACGTGATACTTCTTTCAGGAAAACACCGCATTATCTTGTTTATGTCGTAGATGCTGTGTCTATCAGATTCCGTTTCTCTAGTACGAAGATTTATACCTGCGTCTTAGGAAAGAGGGTTTTGCTCTTCTATCTGACTTATTCTATTTCACTCCATGCGAGGCATTCACTAGCTGCTTGTCCATAGGACAGTCCTGGACGCGGCCCCTCTTTCCATGAAGCAGGCCTCGGCATCCTCATTTTCCAGCTGGGAAGATGGACACCTTCAAGGCGGAGCTTCTCTCGCCTGAGGGTCACAGGTCAGAGATGGCAGCGCTGTCCCTGGAACCCAGGTGTGCCAGCTCCTGGTCCGGCACCCTGTCCCGCTGCACGGGGCACCCCTGGCACGCTGACAGCCCATTCCCAGCACCGGGCGATGGTGCCTCCCGCTCCTATTAAGTCATCAGTCAGGACAGGACATGGAGGGAGAGGTTTCTCGAAAGAATTCAAGGCTTGCTCACTCGGTCTCGCTTTATTTGAAAACGACTTTCTCTCTGGTAGTTGGCTTTCAAGTAGCACGCTGGACTCACAACTTCTCGAGCTCAGAGCTGCTCTCCCGAGGACACGTTCTTTCTTTTAATTGAAGTCTTCATCACTGGCCGGCTGCCAGGGGGCCCACCAGATGGCTCTTTCTTTGCTCCAGCTGAAGCAGATTAGGATGTTCCCGCTCGCTTTACAATTCGCTGTAGTTTGCTGGCAGCCTGATTTCTTTAGCAAACCACTCTGGGGAGGCCGGAACCCTGGTGCAGGCAGCAACAAGTGAGTCCTCAGAATACGTTTTCTTAGACGCTCTCGGGCAAATTACACACACTCGCGCTCTCTCGCTCTCCCCCTCCCTCCCTCCTTTTATTTTAGTGGCGAGGCCTAGATTTTCCTAAGTTTTCACATACATGTAACTTTCTCAGGATGTGCAGCCCCAAAATCAATCCTCAAGGGACACACTAATCCCCCATCTGGGACCTTAAGAAAGCTCCTTTCTCAGAAATCGCTCATTTTCTTCCTGGAAGCTGAAAGAAAAATCCCACCGCCTTTCCCTACTCTTTCCTTCAACCCTGTTCTTCACGTCCCGAGATGCTTCGGGCCTGGGATGGACTGTAGACAGGGTGCGAGCAGGGAGAGGGGGACGCCTTGGAGTTCATTCTGCCCCTTGAAGCAGACGCAGAGCTCAGTCTTAGGTGGGCCTGGGTTTGAGACACCCGCACCGTCTCCGGCACTTCATTATGGCTCGGAAAATAGTTACTGAATCAACTCGCCCCTCGCCACGCCTCGGCTGGCCGGCTAAGGCCGTTTGGGGCCTTCGGTCATTTCTTACTTTCCACGCCGATTTATAGTCTTCGTGCCCTTTACCCCTGACTAAGTGGTGCATGATGAGGGGTTTCAGTTTACTTTCCGGTCCCATAGGAGCCAGCCAATTCCCCGTATTAAAAACCAGATGGGAGTTGGGCTGCATAGGAATCGGGGAGGGTCCCAGGGCCTTCAGGGACCCGTCAGTGGAGTGAGGACGGGAAAGCTCCGCCTCTTCGCCCGGTTTTGTTAGCCTCAGGGGACGGTGTTAACAGGGTGCTAGGCTGCCTTTTCCACAAAACACAGACGAAGCCAAACGGAAGAAAAACAACCGCACCGGCCCCGCTGCCCACGGGCTGGCGAAGCAGCAGGAGCGTGGCGTGGAGGCCCAGCCGGGGGGCGGGGGGCGGGGGTTGCAGGCGGGGGCCATGGCGTTTCTTCAACTGGTTTGTTGGAACGATTTTATTTAGTATGAAAAAACCCACCCCTTTCTCGTGCTGAAGACTTATTTGGAAGTTCTGGGCAGATTAACTTTTGGTGAGAGTCGGGAGTGAAAACTTTATTGGGAATGCTACGTACACTCCAAAGACCAACAAGAGAGTTTAAGTTAGATGTGATTAGTATGGAGAAAGTTGCATTTATCGTCCTCGCATGTATAATTGATCACATGCAAGGCCTTCTGTAACTATAAAAGAGACAGCCCATTAAATTGTTTTACCCCGAGGATTACACAGATTTGCGGGTATCGGATTGAATCATCAGCTTCTGGTTCCCTAGCCATGGTAAATCATTAAGGTGCTGATTCTAGTCATGTCTCTTTCTTGCTGGTTATTATTAACCAAATGGCTCCTCCCAGTTTTAGCTCTACTTTCAAACGTCGGAAGGAATCATCCGGCCTCTCCAGCAGCTCATACCACCCTGGGTGCCGTGGCCCTAAAGGGCACCTTTGAGTGATTTTTCTTTTTTTTTAAATATATTTTATTGATTTTTTACAGAGAGGAAGGGAGAGGGATAGAGAGCTAGAAACATCGATGAGAGAGAAACATCGATCAGCTGCCTCCTGCACACCCCCTACTGGGGATGTGCCCGCCACCAAGGTCCGTGCCCTTGACCGGAATCGAACCTGGGACCCTTCAGTCCGCAGGCCGACGCTCTATCCACTGAGCCACACCGGTTTCGGCACCTTTGAGTGATCTTAAAACAAAGACGCGGGCAAGCTCGTAACGGGGTTATTCAGTCCTGGACGGAGAGTCTCTGCAGAGAGAACTCAGAGGCCGTCGTCTCTCCCGATGGGAGTGGAGAAACCAGAACGTGCTGGGCCTCGTCTTGTGCAACTTGGCTGAGCTCATTCCCAGCCCTCCCGTCACCCAGAGAAGAATGTGCTCAGGGTTCAGGGCTACGTGATGAGTGTCATTACGGGGCGCACACGGGCAACCAGATTGGCTCACGTGCTTGATCTGGGGAGGGTGTGGAGGTCGGCTGCTGCTCCTGGTTTATCCGGGCGGCCCGAGGGACAAGCACGAACTCTGTCTCTTCTCGCAGAGGTCCCCGCAGGGCACAGCTGCGAGCCACAGCACCGCACGGGAGGAGGCCAGATCCAGCCTGCCACTGTGCCTGTTCTTCTCGAGGGTTTTCATGTGAAGAAATGCACCTGGCAGGTCTCAGGCATCATAAGTGCGTGTTCAGGTGGCTGTGGTGCCATACAGAGCGTCTCCAGTTCAGCATCCCCCCGTTCCTCCCAGGCTCACAAGGAGCACCCAGCCCGGCCTGCGGGCACCCTGGAAACCAGGGTGTGCGGCTCTCAAGGACGGCCGCAGGAGCTGGTGTCCTTCTGTCCCGAAGCCGTCCACGCACTGCTTTTTGCATTGCACCAGATCAATTTCACTTACAATTTTAACTGGCGAGGTCAAAAGGTGTGTGCGTATCTATAAATCTAGGGCCTGTCAGCCTCATGCGGTGTAGAGAGGGGGGGGAAGGGATGGTGCTAAATAAATGGAATTCAGTTTTAAATGAAGCCTCTCAATTAGCATCGAACATTTGTTTAAAACAATCAAGTTATTAAAGCCAGAAAGGAGTTAATGAGCCCACGGAGAAAGGGACTCCTGAAGACCATTGGTGTTTGGGCTGGTAATGGCTTGATGACATTTTGGTGTCATTACAACACGAAACGAGGAGGCACAGCTTCTCCGGAGTGTTTCTCCGGGTGCCCCGTTGGAAGCTCTGCAAAGGCAAGATCGTGCCGGGGAGCGATTCCAGCCTGTGCCTTTGCACGCCGGCTCCGCGGACCGACTCGAGCCGAGGCTGCGACACGCAGTGACTCCAGTGTGTCTGCCACGGCGCCCACGCCCACGCCCTGAGGTCCCAGGCGCCGCGGGAGGTCACACGGGGCGGCGAGGACGTGGAGGTGGGGATGGAGGGGAGCGGGAGATGCGTCTCAGCTGCGATGTCCACGTGACATGAGACAACCCTCAGCGGCAGGCCTGAACGTCAGCCCCCCTGACCCGGCGCCGCCTGCGCGACCGTGTCCCCGAGGCGCCCTCCTCTCCCCGTCACAGCAACCACGGAGGCCTGTATGGCAGGACGAGCAGATCTATAAGAAGAAGTTGCAGAACAATATGGTTCATGCTAAGGAGGAAGGTCGACGGACGCCTGGAATTTGAAAACTGCACCGATGCGAGAGAAAAAAAATACTCTTTTTTTTTTTTAGAAAATGGAAAATTCCAAAATGCAAACCTCGAGAAGAAATGTTGACGTGACCCTTTGCTGTTGAACCCAGAAATGAACGGTGGTGGTCTACGTGAGGCTGCTTAAAAAAATCCCCAGACGCCCGGAGGAATCACCGCAGGGCACACAGCGATGTTTTACGTCCTCTCCTCTCGCCATCGCTCTTCCCCAGATGCTGCCTCCTGCTGTGCCATCTTCACAGCCAAGAGGCAGCAGGAGGGAGACATCTGGGCTCTCCACCGAGGAGAGGGCCTCAGGGGAGAGCGGCTCCCGTCGCCCCGGCTCCCGCCCGCCGTCCACGCAGCCTCGCTTCCACTCCTGTTTGCCGGTGGGCCCGTGTGTAGTGAAATGTCACACGTTTCAAGTCTCTTGGCCCACATCTGGCGTGCCCCTCCGCGGGCTCATCTGACCTGGAGGGTACGTTCCGTGTTGTGTGTGTCGTTGGTGTGTGCAGACACCTAACGCACGTGCTTCTGTGTACGTGTGCTCCCGTGGCTTCGAAACCACGGTGGCTGTAACTAGGGTCGTTCCGGCAGGAACGTGTGTAGCCCGCTCAGCAGAAACGAGGAAAGAAGACACTGGTCGAGATGGCTGTCTCCCAGCGCGGGCGCCATGCGGAGTCGGTGCTCAGAGGCCCTGGACGCCGAGAGCCAGCGGAGCCGCCAGGCACCGGCCCGCCGTCCCCTGTGATCGTGGCGCCCCGTGCTCCCCAGACCCCTCTCCCCGCGCAGGGATGCCGGGCGCGGGCGGTCTCCATCCCGCACAGGACAGGCGGCCGGCACCCGTGTCCTGGACCCTGGGCCGCAGTCCCTGCACGCCAAAGATCTGGACAGGGAGGCCCAGCATATTGTCTGTCTTACTCCCCAACATCCCCGCTTTTACCCGATTCTGTTTGGTTTTAAAACCAAGGAATTGTCGTTTTAGCTGAGCTGAGCGCTCCGAGTGCAGACAGAGGAGGGTGTGTCTCTGAGTGTCCGCCTGTGGGCGCCCTGGAAATGTGCTTCTGTCCGGGGGAGGCGCCCCGGGCGGGACGTGCTCCGGCGTCGCCGTGACTGGGACCCCGTGGCCCTCGCTCCGGGAGGCCCTGAGTGTGCGGGAAGGATGAGCTGCCGCTCCTCCGCGGGTGGGTCTGAGACGCTCCCCCGAGGAGGCTGCCGTGGCTGCAGCGCTGCTCTGGAGGCTGTTCTGCGGAGTGCGCTGTGCTTAGTCCCGAGGAGTAAATATTTGTGCTCGTTACGGCATGTCACCCCCGTGCTAATTATGTCAGCACCAGCATGTGGGTGCTAATGTCGGCGTCAGCACGCGCACTTGCTCTTCAGAAACGCGTGGCGCTGCCTCGGGTCCTGTGACACCGGGCCGGCGCTGACGGGCCGTCGCGTTCATCACGGCCCGGTCCCGCAGGTGGCCTTGCGCACGGGACACCGTCTTCTTTCCAGGGTTTCCCGGGAATCGGATGCTGTGACGAAGGCCCCTGAGCAGGTTGAGAGTAACCCACCATCCGAGGACAAAGCTGCGGGCTACCCCTCGGAGCGGTGTGGCCAGAGCTGGAGTCGGGGGGAAGGAGGGACAGAGGCGCTCTCCCGAGTTAGCTGTAGTCGTTGACCAGCTTTGGGCGTGTTCCATGTTCCATGTTCCATGTTACACGGGACAGCTCCGCCTCCTCCAGGCCCCCCGGGGAGGGAGGCCAGGGCGGGCTGGAACCGGAGGCTTCTGCTCCGGGGTGAGTGCGCGCCGAGGCCGTGGGCCTTATTCCAGGACAGGCGCCCAGTCAGGTGACGGCTTCTGGGTCCACTCGGTCAGTCTGTTCCTTCTTCGTGCAGAAGCTGTGGTCACGTCATACACCAGGGGTGGGCAAACTTTTTGACTCGAGGGCCACAATGGGTTCTTAAACTGGACTGGAGGGCCGGAACAAAAGCATGGATGGAGTGTTTGTGTGAACTAATATAAATTCAAAGTAAAGGAGTGGAGGGGAGAGCAAGAGAACCGGATAGAACAGCCGGATCTGGCCCGCGGGCCGTAGTTTGCCCAAGGCTGTACTCTGGGCGCCCTTAAAGGGGTGCATTGCTCGGGTGACAAACGCTCGGTTTCATGCCTCCGACTCGGCCGCGTCTTTAGTTCCGTCCCCCGGAGGGGCCCTTGGAGCCTTCGCTGGCCGGCTCTGCCCGTTCTTTCCACGTTGTTCTGTGTCACTGAATTTCTCGGGAGCAGCTTCAGCTCTTTGTCGGCCCCGTTTCTGTTGAATCCCTCACTCCCACTCTGCCTCCCTGTCTTGGCCCCCGTCTCACGCCTTCTCCTCATTCCTGCAGTCGGTCCCGGCCGTCTGCTGGGGTCTCAGGTTAGAAAAAGTGCGCAGAAAGCAGCTCCCACATGCCCCGGACCTCCAGGACGGCTCAGCAGCCCCGCGCCCTGTCTCCCTGTCTCCGCTGAGCTTCCGGTGCTCCTTCCTCTCTCCTCCTCCTCCGTCTTTCTTCTCCTTCTCCCTCACAGCCTCCTCCTCTCTGTTCCCCTCCCCAGGCTTGCTTCCTCCCTCCCTCCCTCCCTCCCTCCCTCCCTCCCTCCCTCTCTCCTCCTCCGTCTTTCTTCTCCTTCTCCCTCACAGCCTCCTCCTCTCTGTTTCCCTCCCCAGGCTTGCTTCCTCCCTCCCTCCCTCCCTCCCTCTCTCCCTCCCTCTCTCCCTCTCTCCCTCCCTCTCTCCCTCCGTCCCTCTCTCTATCTCTCTTTCTCTCCCTCCCTCCCTCCCTTCCTTCCTCCCTTCTTTCCTTCTTCCCTTCCCTTTCCCTCCCTTCCTTCCTTCCTCCCTTCCCTTTGCCTCCCTTCCTTCCTCCCTTCCCTCCTTCCTCCCTCCCTCCCTCCCTCCCTCCCTCCCTCTCTCCCTCCCTCTCTCCCTCCGTCCCTCTCTCTATCTCTCTTTCCCTCCCTCCCTCCCTCCCTCCCTCCCTTCCTTCCTCCCTTCCCTCCTTCCTCCCTTCCCTCCTTCCTCCCTTCCTCCCTCCCTCCCTCCCTCCCTCCCTCCCTTCCTTCCTTCCTTCCTTCCTTCCTTCCTTCCTTCCTTCTTCCCTTCCCTTTCCCTCCCTTCCCTCCTTCCTCCCTTCCCTTTGCCTCCCTTCCTTCCTCCCTTCCCTCCTTCCTCCCTTCCCTCCTTCCTCCCTTCCTCCCTCCCTCCCTCCCTTCCTTCCTTCCTTCCTTCCTTCCTTCCTTCCTTCCTTCCTTCCTTCTTCCCTTCCCTTTCCCTCCCTTCCCTCCTTCCTCCCTTCCCTTTGCCTCCCTTCCTTCCTCCCTTCCCTCCTTCCTCCCTTCCCTCCTTCCTCCCTTCCTCCCTCCCTCCCTCCCTTCCTTCCTTCCTTCCTTCCTTCCTTCCTTCCTTCCTTCCTTCCTTCCGAAAGTGGGGCTCTCTCAGGTCAAGAACTTCTTTGCAGCCAGAAAGTGGTCAGGCCAGAATTTGAACACCAAGCTGAGAGGCTCAAACTCTTTCTCCCTCCAAGTTTGAAAGAAACAGATGTGCTAACTTTTTGTACAAGGCTGGAATCTTCAATACACGATGGAATCCGTCCTATTTCCCAGAGAAAACCACGCCGCCTCCCCAGGCCCCGTTTCTGCACATGCCACGCTGAGGGTGGGGGGGGAGGTCTCAGGTCTCAGGTCAGAGGACCCTGCGGCTTAGTGGAACCTGTAGGCGTCAGGACTAGACGGTGAGCCTCGGAGCGTGCATCCTTAACCCAGAGATAAGCACGACGGCCTCCCGAGTTGAGGGTGATCGTCAGGTTAGGGTGTCCCAAGGCCCAGCCGGGATTTCTGGGTGGCCATGCCCTCGACATGCACAGGTTGTGAGATGGCTGCAGCCAGGCCCTGTGCTAAGCAGTCAGACCCCACGTTCCCCTGAGCCCAGAGGGAGAGGCAGAGAGGCAGCCCCCGCCGCCTCCTGCAGAGGCTCAGGACATGGCAGCCCACCTCCCCCCTGAGAGGCCTGGAGCGTGGTGCTGGAGGCAGGGGTGTTGGGGGCTGGGACCTTCCCAGGCCTCACAAGCAGGCTCCTCGGCGGCTACCAAAGGGCCCCGCTCGTAATTACCGTTCCTGGAAAAGCATCTGAGTTGGACCGTTTCCACAAATAGGCCCAGGAAATTCCCATGGTGCTGCAGCGCTGTTCCCGGGGGTTAGTGGGTCAACGGCCGGTCCCCTCTCCCAGCGGGCCAGCGCGAGCTATCCCACGGGCCACGGGGCCGGCGGAGAGCGATGGGCTGTGGGAAAGAGCGCGGGACTGGACGGGGGACCTGGGCTCCCCTCCCGGCCCCACCACCCTGTGCTGAGACCCTGGGAAAACATCGTCACGTCACCTGCCCATTAGGGACTCGTTCAGTCCCGGGCCCCGGATCCCCCGGATGACGGAACGAGAAGACCTCCTCCCGGGTCCCTCCCCAGAGCTTCTAATCCAGTTCCCCTGCCGTGGGGCCCCGCATCGGTGTTTTCAGAGAGCTTGCCAGGCGATTCGCACCGGCAGCCGCTGGAAACCATGTTGTTAGACGGCAGTCCACGGCCTCGGTCCGTCTAAACCTGCTGCTCCCTAAGAATCTACAGCAGCCGTGGGCAAACTACGGCCCGCGGGCCGGACCCGGCGGTTCTATCCGGTTCTCTTGCTCTCCCTCCGCTCCTTTACTTTGAATTTATAGTAGTTCACACAAACACTCCATCCATGCTTTTGTTCCGGCCCTCCGGTCCAGTTTAAGAACCCATGGTGACCCTCGAGTCAAAAAGTTTGCCCACCCCCTCATCTACAGGGTAGAAGACGAGCCCTGAGCCAGCGATCAGGCTGTGGTAATTTTTTTCAGAAGCCCCTTGCTCACTTTCCTTGGTGGGAATTGGTATTGACGTGTGCACCTGGTAAATCATCCCTGTGGGCCTACTGTGCGCAAGGGGCGTGGAGATGCTACCGCGCAGCCTGAGTCACGCAGGCTCAGTTGCTCAGAAGAGCAGACGTCCCCCGGATCCTGCTCGGGGCGTCCTCTGGGAGACGGCCCGGAGCGCCGAGTGCTTTCCCATCTGGACCAGCCGCCGGGGAGCAGGCCTTGGCTGTGGCGGCAGACGCGGCATCTGGCTGACCTCCCTCTGCTGACAACTGCCCAGGGCCTGGGTGAGCCCCCCTCGGCACCCCCAGCTCTAGCCTCTGTGCTCGGGGGCCCGCTCACAGGCCCAGGAGGCGAGGGGAGCCCTAAGTCAGAGAGCCGGGGGAGGGGAGCAGCGCTAGGAACTGACCTCAGCTCTGGTGTTGGCTGGAGAGGGGCAAAAGGGTCTGAGATACTCAAAGGGTTGCATCGGAAGAAGCAGCGAGGCTGCGCGTTTCCGAGATGTTGACTCCCGTCCTTCCTACACCCCAGTGTTTATTCACAGCCCGCCTCCTTCCAGAAAAGACCGGGGGCGAAGGATGGGAATGAGGTAGACGCCATTGCAGATCTGCTCCAGATGGAGGCCCTTCCCAGCCACCTCCCTCACGCTCCTCGAAGGGCAGCCCCCACCCCCACCCACCCCGTCGTCTCCATGTGCTAAATCTCTGCGTCCCTTTCTCCACGCTCTGCTTCTGTTGCTAATTGTCCCTTCAGGGGTCCCCTCAGACATCCAGGCGTTCTTGAGAGCTGCTGAGCATTGTGGGGAAGAGCTTCATCGTGGGGAAGAGCAGCTTTGGAAGGGGGGATAGGAGCGGGGTGAGATCAGAAACAGGCGCACAGTGCGGGATCCGTGCGGAGGGAGGAGGCCACACCAAACAGCCCGTCTTGAGCCTCAGGGCAACCCAGCCCTCCTTGGCACATGGACGTCCGTGATAAAAACATTGCAAACCTTACTTCCACGTTAAACCAACTCAGAAGCGTTGTTAGGTAGCACGCAGCAGCCGTGGATCATTAAGGCGGACAGACTTCAAGTCTGCACTTCACGCTGGCAGGGTCGCTTACGGACACACCTCCACGCTCCCACTGCGACCATCACCCCTGTGCTGTGCTCTGCTCTGCTCTGCTCTGCTCTGCTCGGGGGTCCCTGGATGGAGACGTGGGGGGAGCGTGGAGAAGTCTCGTCGCCTCCTTCTACAGCTGAGGCTCTGAGATCCAGAGAAGTTGTCCGAGTTCCCCGACACACATGGCTGCTTGGGCTAACGCTGAGCCAGAACGGGTGCCTCTGTCGCACCTTCCAGCACCTTCCAGCACCTTCCAGCACCTTCCAGCACCTTCCAGCACCTTCCAGCACAGGGAGCAGCACAGGGGCAGCTGTGGGTGAAGAAGTTTTCATCATTGACCCCGACAGGAGCTCTGGCGTTGGAACCAGGACATGCGTGTCAGGCCCGTCTGCTGCCTGGAAGCTCTGTGGCCCGAGCATGTCAGCTGCCCCCACAGCCTCGGCTCCGTCTGCGACCAGCACATCCGGCGGTACACACGGGAGCCCTGTGGCCCCGTCCTGGGGGGGGGTCATCCTGGCGCCGGGCACTTCCGTGTGTGATTGCCCTCTGTGGCATCAGCCTCGGAAAGTGACCAGATGGGTGCTGACGGGGACGATGAAATCAATACGGACCTGACTCGCCTGGGCTGGCCAGCGTGTGGGGAATCCCAGCGTCATCCGCCCTTGGTGTCTGGGTCAGGGTCTTAGCTCACGGCCTATGTGAACCTCTCCCTGGGAGCGAGGCCGAGGGCGTTTCCTCTCGTGTCCGATCGAGTGACGCGTGTGAAGTTCAGGAGTCGCTTCTCGGCCTGCGGACCCTCCGGGAGGGACCCAGGAAGACCCCGGAGAAGCTCCTCTTTATTGAGTCAGCGGGAGCAGAGGCTTCAGAACGGCGCTCCCACCAGCGGGGGCCCGTGGACAGGTAATGGATGCGACAGACGCGAAAACCTGAGACATTTTCGGAAAGGAGAACTTTCTGGAAGACTCGGAAATGCTCAGGAACCACCCCCCAAATAGTTTCCATGTTAGGTAATGTCAACGGCGATGATACTTTTTTTTAACTTAAAAAGAGAACATGCCATCTCCCCTCCTATGTGAATGTCTTTTCACTGAGTGTCTCTGGAGTCCCGGGAAAATTCCTCTGAAAAAGACTCAAAATAACCAGCAGAGAAGAGGCTCGGCCCTGTGGTCGATCGGATCCCGATCCTGCTACTGAGTCTCCGCCAATGGTTCACCCGCGAAGCCCTTCCCGCCGCGCCGGTGCCTGTCCCGCCCCGTCCAGGGGTCAGGGGTGACATGTGCACGTGGCGTGTGGCACATTCTGCTGACGAGACTGGAGGAGGCGGGGCTTGCTGGATGCGTCCCCCTCAAGCACAGAAATGCTTCGCTTTCCGTGTCTGCTCGTCTCCCTCGGGGACACCGAGGAGGACCTGATTGGGAACTAACCTTTAAGGTGGGGGAGGGTGCATCAGCAACGCTAGGCACCGCCTCTCAGCCCTGGACCGCGAGCCCGCTGCATCCGTGAGGTGATGGCCAGGCCTGTGCTGACCCCACGTCTTCCCAGGCGAGAAGGAGAGGCTGGCTGGCTCCCGACACGCTGCCCTCCGCGGCTCCCACGCGCCCTGAGCCCCCGCTGAAGGAGCAGAAGGTTCCACACGGCCCTTCCGCTGCGTCTGTGTAAAGACCACCCCCCCCCACCCGCCCCCAGTTCCTCGTCTCCTGGGAGCAGCTTGGCAGTGAGAAGAGGGAGCCGCTCCTGCTGCCGGGGAAGCTGCTGTCCCTGCTGTCCCGAGGGTCAGAGACCGCAGGAACTGCGGGCACACAGGACAGGACCCGCCTCAGTGCCTTCCAACCCTCTGAGCTGAGTCAGCGGGCGGGGCCCGGGCCGAGCTGGATGCAGGGAGTGTTAGGGCAGGGCCACCTGGCAGCGGGACACAGGCCGGCGTGTCTGATGGGTGCTCGGACGATCGGTGCTCGGACGATCGGTGCTCGGACGATCGGTGCTCGGACGATCGGTGCTCAGACAATCGGTGCTCGGACGATCGGTGCTCGGACTATCTGTGCTTGGACGATCGGTGCTCGGACAATCGGAGCTCGGACGATCGGTGCTCGGACGATCGGTGCTCGGACGATTGGTGCTCGGACGATTGGTGCTCAGATGATCGGTGCTCGGACGCTAACTCCAGGCAGCAGGATCCACGCTGGGTCTCCACGCACACACACCTGGGCAGGAAGGAGGCTCTCGGTCACGGAGCAACGGCTGCCGCCAGGCGTGGAGGCCTCCAGGGCTTTCCCCCGGCATCACGGTGTCCTCTGCAACTGTGGTGGAATACGTCCTCATTCCTGAAATTCCTCCTGTTTTAGACAAAAAATGTATTTGGGAAAAAATTAAAAATTTGGGACGTGGATTATTTGGGAGCGACTACGAGGTGTGCTGGTTAATAATGCGGATTTTATTCACTAGGTGGAGTCACACATATGTTCATATATATGTGGTTTGATATGTATGCTGTTTTGTTGTATTGACAACAAGCTTCAAAACTTCACATGTCAAATTTGCTGAAGGTGTTAACATCATAGATATTTTTATGCTTAAAAATGTCGAATTTCGTGCCAAAAAAAAAAGAGCATTTGCAGGAAGTTATAATTCATTACTTTATTTTGAAGAAAAGTGCTGCTGAAAGTTATTGTATACTTCGGGAAGCTTATGGTGAACATGCTCCATCTCAAGATACGTGTGAACGCTGGTTGAAACGCTTTAAAAGTGATGATTTCTATGTGAAAGACAAAGACGTCCAGGTCAACCAAAAAAGTTTGAAGACCAACAATTACAAGCATTATTGGATGAAGATGCGTGTCAAACTCAAAAACAACTTGCAGAAAGATTAAACGTTGCTCAGCAAACAATTCCCGATCATTTACAAGCAATGGGAAAGATTTTAAAGGCAGGAAAATGGGTGCCACATCAACTGAATGAAAGACAAATGGAAAACCGAAAAGTCATCAGTAAAATGTTGCTTCAACGGCACGAAAGAAAGTCTTTTTTGCATCGAATTGTGACTGGCGATGAAAAGTGGATTTATTGTGAGAATCCCAAATGCACAAAATCATGGGTTGATCCAGGTCAACCATCAACATGGACTGCAAGGCCAAATCGCTTCGGAAAGAAGACAATGCTCTGTGTTCGGTGGGATCAGGAAGGTGTGGTGTATTATGAGCTTCTAAAACCAGGTGAAACCGTTAATACTGATTGCTACTAACAACAAATCATCAATTTGAACCACGCTTTGATTGTGAAACGACCAGAACGTTCCAGAAGACACGGCAAAATAATTTTGCTTCGTGATGACGCACCATCACACACTTCAAAACCAGTTACAGACACGTTAAAAGATCTTGCCTGGGAAGTATTAGCCCACCCGCTGTATTCACCAGACCTTGCTCCTTCAGACGACCACTTGTTCCGATCGATGGCACATGCACTTTCTGAGCAGCACTTCAACACGTACGAAGAAGTGGACAATTGGGTCTCTGAATGGTCTGCCTCAAAACAAGAGAAGTTCTATTGGGACGGTATCCACAGATTAATTACCTGAAAGATGGGGAAATGTGTAGCTAGCGATGGACATTGCTTTGAATAAGCACTTTTGATGTTTCTTTTGAAATGATCGTGTTTTCTTTGATGACAAAATCCGCATTATTAACCGGTACACCTGGTAGAGAGCTGGTGGCACTTCCTGTGGAGACGCCCCTCCCTCCCTCCCTGGGAAAGGGCAGTGTCCACCGCCTGACAGGTTCCCGCCCTGGCCCTGCCCTGGGGCCTGTTCTAGAGCCGTCCTCTGCATCCGCCTTCCCAGTAAGCCCACAGGGTTCATTCACCTCAGCGAGTGGGCTCATTAGAAGCAGCTCGTAGGTTTGGTGAGAAGGCGTGAAATCAACCCGCTTGCCCAGTAGCTCTTCCTGCCACCCCACAACCTGAGCCTCCATCCAGTGATGAAGCGGGTTTTCTGACTCCGGAGTGGAGGCGGTTCCTCCATGAGACTCCAGCAGCGACCCTGTGGGAGGACCCTCGAGGGGTTTGGGCCAGTGCCTGCTCCCTGGCTGGGCCTATGGCTCCCGCAGCTGCTCAGCAAGAGGCTTCCCTGCCCGCCCCGCCCCAGCCTCTCGCAGCAGCCAGCTGCTGTTGCTGCATGGGCCACGCTGAAGCTCACATTTAAACGGAAGTCATTGGAAGTGAACATCTGATAGGTAAGCTATGCCCACCAGCTGTGACGGCCTGTTCCTTCAGCACACCAACCCAGCAGCTCACACTAGTCCAGCAGGTCACCCAAACCCAGCAGCTCACACCAGCCCAGCAGCTCACACCAGCTCAGCAGCTCACACCAGCCCAGCAGCTCACACCAGCCCAGCAGCTCACACCAGCTCAGCAGCTCACACCAGCCCAGCAGGTCACACCACCCCAGAGGCTCACCCAAACCCAGCAGGTCACACCAACCCAGCAGGTCACCCAAACCCAGCAGCTCACACCAGCCCAGCAGCTCACACCAGCCCAGCAGCTCACACCAGCTCAGCAGCTCACACCAGCCCAGCAGCTCACACCAGCCCAGCAGGTCACACCACCCCAGAGGCTCACCCAAACCCAGCAGGTCACACCAACCCAGCAGGTCACCCAAACCCAGCAGCTCACACCACCCCAGCAGCTAACACCACCCCAGAAGCTCACACCACCCCAGCAGTTCACACCAGCCCAGCAGCTCACCCGAACCCAGCAGCTCGCACCAGCCCAGCAGCTCACACCAACCCAGCAAGCAGCTCACCCAAACACCCAAACCCAGCAGCTCACACCAACCCAGCAGCTCACACCAGCCCAGCAGCTCACACCAACCCAGCAGCTCACACCAACCCAGCAGCTCACACCACCCCAGAAGCTCACACCAGCCCAGAAGCTCACACCAGCCCAGCAGCTCACACCAACCCAGCAAGCAGCTCACCCAAACCCAGCAGCTCACAGTTAGCATGGCTGTGGAGGAAGGCCTGACGTTGTGGCCTCTTGGTCTCCCTGAGACCCAGGGAAGCAGGCGTGTGCTGGGACCACGTTCTCCTGGCCCCTCAGTCACACTCCTGTCCTGGTGAGACAGGGTCTAATAAAACACGCAGCATTCAGGGGTGGGCTTCTTCCTTTCTCTTTCTTTTTTCTCTTCCACCCTCCTCCCTCCATCCTTCCTCCTTCCTTCCTTCTTTCTTCTTCTTTCCTTCCTTCCTTTCTCCTTCCTCCCTTCTACCTCCTTCCTCCTTTCTCCTCCTTCCTCCTTCCTCCCTCCTCCCTCTCTCTTTCCTCCTTCCTTCCTCCTCCCTTCTTCCTCCCCTCCTTCCTCCTTCCTCCCTCCTCCCTCTCTCCTTCTTCCTTCCCTCCTTCCTCCTTCCTCCCTCCTCCCTCTCTCCTTCCTCCTTCCTCCTTCCTTCCTCCTTTCTTCTTCCTTCCTTCCTTTCTCCTTCTTCCTCCTTCCTTCCTCCCTCCCTTCCTCCCTCCTTCTTTCTTTCTTTCTTTCTTTCTTTCTTTTCTTTCTTTCTTTCTTTCTTTCTTTCTTTCTTTCTTTCTTTCTTCTTCTTCTTCTTCTTCTTCTTCTTCTTCTTCTTCTTCTTCTTCTTCTTCTTCCTCCTCCTTCTCTCTCTCTCTCTCTCTCTCTCTCTCTCTCTCTCTCTCTCTCTCTTCTTTCTTTCTTTCTCTTTCTCTCCTGCTTTCTTGCTTTCTTTCCCTGAAAGTGGCCAGGATGAGAAGAGATGAACTTGGCTTTCATGCGCTTTTCGGGGAGGGGGCAAAGCAGGTCTGAGAAATTGGGACCAGTTAACTGAAGTGAAAATGTCTGAAGCTGTATTTCACTTGGGTGTTGGGCATTTTTGCAAGAAGCTGTAATTACGTTGCTTGGAGAAATAATTGGTGGACAGACACAGAGTCCCCCGAAAAGGGCTGTTCTTTCCAAGGGGATGGAAACGCACAATTCTTAGGAACCACTCCCCAAATTCCTTCTCTGCTAGTTTGTCACTTGCATCTGTTCTTTCAGACCCTGAGAGCTTCTCAGTCTGCAGGCTGTTCAAGGGGGAGTGGGGGGAGCTAGGGCTGACTTTCCCATATTCATGTTTCAGATAGACCCATGGGGCCCCCGGGGGCGGGAGAGGGGCTCGAGCCCAGCACAGTAACACGTGCTTCTGGGGTCTCCACGCCCCTCAGATGTGTTTTTAAAGCACACTTAGGGGGTGCTGTGCCCACAGAGCACATCCTGACCACACGGTGCACAGTGGAACTTCCTTCCTTGCAACGGCCTCGCTGGGGCCTGGCCCAAGGTCCCCCCGCCCTTCCGTTCCCAGCCCCGTGCAGTCACCGCACTGGCCTGCCCACGTGTGGGTTTGTGTTTTGTGTTGTTTTTGCAGAGCCGGGGCGTGGACGGGACCCCCGGAGCCACCACGTTAGCTGACCGATGCCTCGTCTGCATTAGAAGCTGTGGGCCTGTGGACGCCCCATTGTCAGCCCGTCCCCTTGGCCCTCGTCCCCATGAAGCCACGGGTCTGACTTCTCCTCGCCCAGCTTGAGGGTCAGGACGGTGGGGACAGTTTGAAATGGAATTGCCCAGTCTCACCCCTGAATCTGCTGCAAAGCAAATAAACCAGCGATAGCAGAGCGTGTTCGATGCCTGGCCCCCCAACACCCCCACAGGGTGGACGTGGCGCCGCTCCCACCGCTGGGTTATCGCATCTCCTGAAGGCCTGGCCGTGTGCCCTGTGGCACCCCCTTTTTGAGCAGGGCCACCCCTCCTCCGTGGCCCGCTCACAGGGCACCCACATCCGCTGCACCCGCCCAGCCGGGGACCAGAAATGGGGGAGAAACGTGAGGTGTCTTCATGCTGGACGTTTCCAGGAACTGGAGAGCCGGGGAGACACTGAGGATGAGCTGCTGAGCTGGGGAGGAGTCTTACAAACCCCCAAACACAGTGCAGGGCCGGAGGGGAGCAGCCTGGCTGAGGATCGGGCTCTGGCACAGGTCAGAGAGGCAGGGCCCCGGGGAAGAGGCAGGGCCCCGGGGGGAGAGAGGCAGGGCCCCGGGGTGGGGGAGAGGCAGGGCCCCGGGGGAGAGGCAGGGCCCCTGGGGGGAGAGGCAGGGCCCCGGCAGGGGGGGGAGAGGCAGGGCCCTAGGGGAGCAGCAGGAGCCGCACAGGTGGAGCCAGCCAGTCAGAAGGCCGCACAGGCGGGCGGTGGCCGAGCTCCGGGCAGGTAAGAGTGCCTGTGCGCCACCTTCTCCTGTCGCTCTTCTGCCCTGAGTGGTTACCTTGGAGACCACCTGGGAAGATGTGATTGACAGAAGATGGGAGGAGCCTGGATCCTGGATGGCTTCCCGGTGCAGAGCCTCATGCTACCCCCCAAATCGTATCAGACAGGTGGAGGAACAAGAGACTTTTAGGGTGTTAAGGTGCTGAAATCGTAGCGTTCATGAAACGGCACTTACCTGATCAGTGCCCTCGACCGCACTGATGAGATGACTGACTCAAGTAACTTCCGCCTAAAACTGTGGACCAGAGCCTGATCTCGGGTGTTTATGAAGCACAGCCCAAGGCACAGCCCGCTGACCTGGGTCATCCTCAGGGTCACCCATCTGCTTCAGGTGTTGGTCACGGAAACCCTGGGCAAACAGCCACCCAGGTTCCTATGTCCAAATATGTCTCTGCAGTGTTTCCAAGTAACCTGGTGTGTGTGTGTGTTTGTGTGTGTGCATGTGTGTGTATGTGAGTGCGTATGTGTGTGTGTGAGTGCGTGTGTGTGCAAGTGAGTGTGTGCGCGTGTGTGTGTGCATGCATGTGTACATGCGTGTGAGTGTGTGTGTGTGCACATGTGCATGGGTACATGTGTGTATGAAGATACACGATGTGAATTGCAATGCAGAGTCTTTGCTTCGGGACACAGTTCACACACTTGTTTTCGGCAGGAACCGCCAGGAGGCCGATAGAAGGTTCCAAGGGGTTCTGTGAGGACGCGCCCTGGACCTAAAGGTAGGGCTTCGTGGCAGCAGCGGCTGCATGATGGCCAGGGAGCAGCGCGTGACTCTTCTCACGCTTCGGGGGGGACCCGCATGCAGGGGTTCTCCGGCCGCCGGCTCGGGTGGGCAGGGGGCCCGAGGGGGGAGCCGTGTCCACAGCGAACAGGCACCGGTCGGCGGTGGGAGCAGCACCCGGCTCCCCGGCGGCGCCTCCCTCCCTCCCTCCCTCTGGGATGGGGTGCGCTGGGCGGGGTGCGCTGGGTGGCGGCGCCCTGTGAGTCCAGGGCCGGCTCCCTGGCTCTGACCACGCTGAGCAACGAGGACTTCCACCCGCGACTCTGCCACGGAGCTCCCGCCGCCTCTGCGGCCTCCGATGAGGAAGCACCCGCAGGGCGCCGTGTCCCCCGATGCTGCCCATGGAGACGGAGGCTCCCAGGACCAGGTGGGGTGCCTGCACCTCAGAGACACTGTTCCAGGGAGGACTGCGCCCTCAGCTGCCCCGTGGCTCCAGGAAAGTCCTGACGCGCCACGATGACCCGGAACCGCCTGCGTTTCACACACGGGAGGAATCGGAACGTTTCCAGGAGTTTCCAAGCGATCCCGAGTGCACGCAGGCTGACTCCAGGCACCTGCAACCCAGAGTCATTGTGGGGGGGGGGGGCGGGAGGGGGGAGGGAAGAGACGAAGGAGAGCGGGAGCTGCACTCTCCCAGCCTCTGTCTCAGCCCCTGCCCCTGTCTCAGCCTCAGCCTCTGCCTCTGCCTCTGTCTCAGCCTCTGCCCCTGCTCCTGCCCCTGCCCCTGCCTCTGTCTCAGCCTCTGCCCCTGCCTCTGTCTCAGCCCCTGCCCCTGTCTCAGCCTCTGCCTCTGCCTCTGTCTTAGCCCCTGCCCCTGCCCCTGTCTCAGCCTCTGCCCCTGCTCCTGCCCCTGCCCCTGCCTCTGTCTCAGCCCCTGCCCCTGTCTCAGCCTCTGCCCCTGCCTCTGCCCCTGCCCCTGCCCCTGCCTCTGTCTCAGCCCCTGCCCCTGCCTCTGTCTCAGCCTCTGCCCCTGCCTCTGTCTCAGCCTCTGCCCCTGCCTCTGCCCCTGCCCCTGCCTCTGTCTCAGCCCCTGCCCCTGCCTCTGTCTCAGCCTCTGCCCCTGCCTCTGTCTCAGCCTCTGCCCCGCCTCTGCCCCTGCCTCTGTCTCAGCCTCTGTCTCAGCCTCTGCCCCTGCCTCTGCCCCTGCCTCTGTCTCAGCCCCTGCCCCTGTCTCAGCCTCTGCCCCTGCCTCTGCCCCTGCCCCTGCCCCTGCCTCTGTCTCAGCCCCTGCCCCTGCCTCTGTCTCAGCCTCTGCCCCTGCCTCTGTCTCAGCCTCTGCCCCTGCCTCTGCCCCTGCCCCTGCCTCTGTCTCAGCCCCTGCCCCTGCCTCTGTCTCAGCCTCTGCCCCTGCCTCTGTCTCAGCCTCTGCCCCGCCTCTGCCCCTGCCTCTGTCTCAGCCTCTGTCTCAGCCTCTGCCCCTGCCTCTGCCCCTGCCTCTGTCTCAGCCTCTGTCTCAGCCTCTGCCCCTGCCTCTGTCTCAGCCTCTGCCTCTGCCCCTGCCTCTGCCTCTGTCTCAGCCTCTGCCCCTGCCCCTGCCTCTGCCTCAGGCTCTCACTGACTGGGCGTCTGGGCTCATGGCTTTCAGGACGGATTTCGGGATTTGCAGAATAACCGTGGCCAGGAGTGCCAAGGGCCTGGGTTCTGTGCAGAGGGCAGAGCAGGCTGCAAGGCAGAGGGCAAGCAGGGGACCACCTCCGCGTGGGGCTCCGGACGCCAGCCCCTCCTTCCACTGGGTGACCTGACCTTCATTCCTCCCCTGACAGGGTCCCCCACCCCTTGGCACTGGCGATGACCGCTCCACTGTCCCACTGATTTGGGGGGAAAGGCATCGATCGGAGGAAGCAGGGCCCCCCGCCCTCGGCCTGCGTGGCGGTGGCCAGGTCAGCTTGCTCGCCGCTCCCAGGACAGCGGCCTGCGGGCGGGTGGGCAGAGGGGCAGGCGCCAGGCCCCGGGCCGTGCCAGCGAGGAGCTCGTGTGTGTGACCGCGGGGTCCACCGGGGAGAAACGGAAACATTTTAAGATGCAGGTGCACAGCTCCTCCTGCCAGGAGCGGCGGCGGCGCCTCCTAATAAAACCGTGTGTTTGCTTTCCACCGTTGAGCACACAGGCCTCCGTGTCCCGGGGAGAGCAGGCGCGGGGCGAGCCGGCCAACAGTTTGCAGACGGATTAAGCACATGTACCAGGAAATGAAACGTGCGGACTCGGGGTGTCTGGCCTCCCGCCTCCGCTCTGGCCCGGAGCTCCTCGGCGATGCCCTCCCTGGGAGCTTGGTGCGAAGAGCTGAAGTCGGGAAGGACCGCGTTCAAGAGTCACATGGGAACTACTCCTGCAGGACCCCCAAACCAAACGTGGAAAGGGGTGGTCCCAGCTCGGCGTCTATGACAAATGATGGCGAATGAATGAAATTTCCAACGGCCAGCGAGGCCCTGCGGGATTTATCCATCAGCAGGACTTCCTGGTTGTCGAGGAGGGTCTGGGGGGAGGGAGGTGCATATATGTGAGGGTCTTTGTTGTTAACGTTTTCTCGGAGGCATAGGGTTTGCAGGGGCAAATCTTCACGTTACTGCTTCCTGGAAAGTCATTTATTTTAGCCAAGATTTATTTCAAGCCTTAAGAGTAGGATAGCACTATTATGGGCACCGTGTAGGGGTGCCAGGATGTGCGAAACGGGGTGCCAGCACCCACTGCACTGGTGACCCACAGGGGTTAACAACCAGAAAGACAGGCGACATGCGGACAAGGAGCACCATCGGAGAAGGGACAGGCCTGGGCTCAGGGGATCATAGGAGCTGGGGGCGGAAGGAAGGCCAGACCGAGGCAGGAAACAATCCTGAGAGAGGGGGAGGGGTGTCAGAAGGGCACGGAGATGGCACGTGCGGAGCAGGATTTGGTCAGGAGGGAGGAGGTGGGAGCCCTGGACACACACGCACGGTGTCAGTCACCCATGAGCCAGGAGCCTCTTCACCCCTTAACACGACACCTGGGCCTCTTCACCCCACAGGCTGCAGTTGGACTCTGGAGGTTCTTTTTTTTTTTTTTTTTTTTTTGCCTGGTCCAGCCAGTATTGTCTGGAAAACCCTCTGGGGGGAAATCAAACTGCAAATGAAAAATAAAGAAGGCATGTAAACAAAACAGAACTTGTGTAACATACACACACACACACACACACACCACTCAGTGCAAGACATTCCGAAAAACCTCACACAAACTAACCCTAAACCTAACCTACCTCACCTGAACCCTAACCCTAAATCATAACCCTAACCCTAAATCATAACCGTGACACTAAA